>NW_010409456.1:17317-42807 GCF_000710305.1 Buceros rhinoceros silvestris
GGAAAGAGCCATTTTTATGGATTACTTCCATTTAATATTTACTTTTTGTTTTAGACAATCCCAGTTCATGATTTCTGGCCTGGACTGGGAATAAGGACATCTCAGGTTTTCCTGACAGCCCTCTGGCCTGAATTCTGCCCAGCAGCCGTAATGCAGCTCTGGGAACCTGGTATGCTCCCTGTGGCACTGAGGGGACCAGAGCAGGAGCCTGCCTGCAACTCTGGAGAATTTTCCCAATCAACAGAGTGTGATGGATATATCACTTCCTGGTTTGTAGTAGTCATGCAAGGCAAGAACCATCTACTTCTTATTCATCGTAGTCAAGCAAGGGAAATGCAATAAAACATTTTTACCAGCAAACAGTTGCCGTGGGGTTATACTTTTTCTTTGAAAATCTGCAGCAGCCGTGATGAAGCTTTGTCGGAAAAAGATAGAGGAGAGCCAAAGGTGTGTGTGTGTACGCTCCTTTGACGGTATACTCAAAGCTCTTTAAAATAAAATAGGGGATCCTTTCCAGAGATCCAGTTGGTGAGTTGGCATAATTTCTACCTTGCGTGTTTTTGCATGTTAAATCAATCACAAGACAAAGCATTTTCACGATACTGCCTGGATCAAGGTTGTGGTCTGGCATTTGGCGGCAGATCTGCTCTGGCCAGTCACCCCCCCATCCAGTCATCCTTTCCAGTGGCTTCCTTCTGGCCATGAATCATTGTGTCCCTGCTGCACTTGTGTCCATGTGGTCAGGTAGGCTGGAGAAACTTGATTCAGCTGAAAAATCACCTCTGGAAGAAAATAAACAAGACTGTTTACTTTCCAGCCTTCTTCACTGCCTGCCTGAAAAAATAACTGTGCCATCTTGTGACTGTAGTATGAGGAGAGAGGCATGAAGCACAGGGCAAAAGCCAGCAGCAGAGGCAGCTACTGCTTGTGCTGGTGTGGCCAACGAAAAGCTGTTCAGCATGCCATGCCCAGAGCACCCTGCCTGTTGCCTGTTTGGTTTTCACCATACTCTCTCTAACTGCAGTTCTGTCTCCTTCCTCATACTTCTCAGCAAGCAATTTCTCATCGTGTAAAGGCTTAAGCTCCCCTTTCCACTAATGCCTCTATTGCTCTGTGCAGAGGGAGAAGCACCAGCACCTGCTCAGGCAAGTTGGCAGAAACAGCTGTCAATCCGTTTGGTCAACAGCATCATTGAGGTCATAGCTGGCAGCAGAAGTTTCTTCACTGACTTGATCTACCAGTAAAATAAACCTCTCACGAAACCCAGTTAAATAAAGCAAGACCACTCTGTCTTTCTCCCTGAGAGATATCTCAAGGACATTTGGAAATTAATCTGAATAATCATTAAGCACAGGATAAAGATAAATTTTGCCAGCAGATAACACACACAGGTTGTCAATGAGGTGCCCTTACAGAGGTAACAGAGGGGATGTTGAAGCCTTCAGGATTGCACTATTTCCCAAAGCCCTTTCCCTTGCATTCCATGGATCCCTCATGGCAGAGGGGAGCTTGTGTGGCTTCAATCTTTCAATGTTGAAAGATAAATAGAATTCTTCCAGCAACATTTTGCAAGGCAAGTTATATGCACTAAGCAGTGCTCCAGCAGGCAGCTAACTATCAGTTTAGAAATATTACCAGTACGGAGAGCTAACTTGGAATAGCAGTAAGTGGTGAGAAAATGCTCAGAAAAAACAGTATCTACCCAACTCTCAGGCACACTGGGAAGGAAAAGGGGGCTGGAAGACAGATACTTTGAGCCAGGAGCACATAGCTGCAAACACATTAGAGGGTTAAGATGATCCCTCTGGTCCCCTCACCAAGGCGAGACAGAGACAAGCCAAAGCTGGTGAAGAGTACAGCCCGGTTTTAGCTAATCTGTGAGTCATCTAAAACAATCTCGTTCCTTGACTTCTAGTGAGGATAACTCCTACTAGACAAAGCTGATGATGGTATTTGCTGGAAGCTATCACATCTCTGTATGGGCATGCAAAAAGATGAGAGGTTTTAAAAAAACATTGAAATGCCACCATTGTAGGAACCTCCACAAAGAAAAGTGAAAGATTTTCTTGTTTCTAATGGCATAGCAGACTCACTTAGTACAGCTGCTTAGGTGCTATTTTTGTATCATATTGCTCAAAACCATTGTGTTTCACTGCAGAGGGGGGTGTTGGGCAGCAGGATGAAAAAAACAGTGATGCTGTGTCTGAGGAGTCATTTTAAAAGCTCCATGAATTTAGTGTAGCTCCACAGAGAAAGGGAGAGTTGCTAGCTGACAGGATACGCTCTGCCATTAATTAAAGCCTGTTTACTTAGGGATCATATCTTGATGCAGACGAAGAGAATTATTTTTAGTGAGATTTCACCTTTACTGCCATCGAACGAAACTAATGTTAGCTGAATGGCTCACTTGGAAACATAAAAAGCAAAAGCATCTTAGAGTACCAATTACAAGCATAAGGTCTGGAATGGCTCTCACCAGCAAGCAGCAGCTACCGGTCCTTGTGTAACGACTCCGCAATGCCCTTTCTCTCTCCTCCCTGCTGTTGAATTTGCTGGCTTGTGATTCTTCAAAACAGCTCATTTTACTGCAGACAGAAGCAAGCATGATTAACCCACTGTCCAAGCTGACTAAAGCTATCCGTGTTCATGGCAGCATGGCTATAACCCCAGACCTGCCCCTCTGAGTGAAATCATTATACAATATTTATTCTGAGCTGTTTACCTGGTTTTTGTGTACGTTTTGATGAGCTGGAGAAGCACCTTGCCCTGATGAAACCAGTCAGTTCAGGGACAGCTTTGATATTTACGTGTCCTCCATCCAGCACAAGGATTTTGCAAAGAGTAACCTTGAAGGAAGTTGGCTTTCAGCCATGAGTGGGGAAAAAGTAAATAGTACATGTCAGTTGAGAATTTTATAGAAAATTTGGAGGTAAGACTTTGTCTTAATAGTAAATTCAGAGGAACTTAAATTTTTCTGTCGTGTTTCAATGGAAATGAAACAGATTGGCTTAGGTTGGATTGATCCATGCAGAACTAATTTAGTTTGCTAAATACAATTAAAATATCTTGTCTCAGGACAGTTCAACATTAATCTTTCCTTGAGCTGCCACAGTGCTTCACAGCAGCTAGAGTTTATTGTCTTCTGAGTGACAGGTACCTGACAGACCTCATACCTTTATGGTCCACATATAGGTTTTAAATAAGATCATGCAAAATAAAGCCATTGCATTGCTGAATTTCATTTTGATATATTAACTTTGGTTAAACCTGAAAATGCAGGGAAAGCTGGATAAGAATTCAGGAATCCACCTGCCTGGAAAGGTAAAAATTCTTTTGTACAAGAGTCTGCAAAGTGCAGAAGTAGATTCCATGCAACCCTCCAGGAAGGAGGTGAACCTCCCAGCTCTTTGGAAATGAATGGCTTCTGTGTGTAAGTTTAGAGAACCAGGACAGTGGTGCATAAACGACGGCTCCGATCCCTCAAGATGGACCAGGAAAACAAGCTCAAAATCCATCACACAGACTCTCTCTCACATTGCAGCCCTTCTGTGCAGAAATCATCCCCTGTGATTGTTAAAGCTGTGATTTTATTGCTGTAAAACCTCTCTGAATTGTGACATTCTTGAATAAAGTCAGCAGCTCTGCTATCCTCTCCAAACATCTTTGCACGGCTGGATACCTTGTCATTGAATACTTTCAGGGTTTTTTTTACTTTCCAGCACAGTTTCAAAATTGATCCCTTTTCTTTCAATAAGCTTAGGATTTTGAAGGGTTCAGCTGCAGATGTTACAACCAGTTTTCACCACTGAAAACGCAAGGGTGGAACACTACACACTTAGAAGTAGAGTTTCAACATTTTATTTTCACAGAAAGGCTATTTCTTTCTAGGACACTAATGAGGAGAAGTCTGTATAGAAAGGAAAAAAAAAAGGCATACGCACGTGGCAAAGAAACTGCAGAGGAGTTTCACCCTTTAGTGAAAGCATATTAGTGCCAGCCTGCTGTTACTCCAGGCTGCTGGCTGAGCCAGGCCAGGTTGGTCCAGTAGCTCCTGCTAGTGCCTGCTGCCGCAGGGCACTGGAAGTTGAAAACTTCCAACTGATCATTCAATTGATCTTCTATCATTGGGCTTTAAAAGCACTTAGTTGTTTTAGGGGGGAAGGGACGTGCTTTACAATTTTATAAAAATCTTCTCTAGTTAAATGGTAGTTTCATTATTTCAGTAATAACTTTGAACCTATGGATGCACACACACACACACTCCAGCACACATTATTCACAAGGTAAGAAGCTTAGAGATAAACAATTGCCTTCTTTTCACTTCAGTGATACTACAAGCAAAGACAAATACGTAATGTGACAAATTCCCAAGCAGTAAAGTCACTGGAGGACACTGATTTACACCAGCTGAGGGCTGAAAGTGGAGCACTCCTTTCTTTCTTGAGAGAAGATTCCTTATTTCTTGCCTAGGATTTTTCCTGTAGGCTGTGTGGATCATTAGAAATTAACTAATTATACAGAAAGTTTAAAAGATACGATATTTAACTAGTGATGCACTTTTAATTTAATCAATACTATGTGACAGGACATACTTTTCACTAGATGGATTTAGGTGTTCATCATGAATCAAGAAAAGGCATTTACCTCACCTAACATGGCTACTAGCATCTAACTGCAGGTCTATTTTCAATCTTCCATGATGTAGTAACCTTCTAAATTTTGTTGAGAGATTAAAAATATTATTTTACTTATGAGTCTGCATCTCAGTTTCAAAATAAATTTATCCCATATGCCCTTAAGTCTCACAAAAAATCAGCCGTAAGTCTTTAAGTACTGGTTGTATTGAAAAGTAGATTTAGATGCATCTCAATACCTTAGCCACTACCCAAAGCAAAATGAATGGGAGCACTGAACAAACTATTAAGTTAACATTATTGTCCTATTATTTTTAAAACTTTGTCTGGTCACAACTTAATGTTCTGTGTAATTTCAGCTTCATCTGCACTTATTGATTAAGAGTGTTATTTAAAAAGTTCTCATTAATGAATATATTTTCCTGTCATTCTCACTTATTCACTGCTATCACAAGACAGAATTCATTTTATCAATGCAAAATTCAAGAATACAGCAAAGAATAATGACAAAGCTCAAAGAGATCACTTTTAGCAGTATAAACTTCAAATCATAGTTATCCATTGATGACTGCAAAGGTATTCTATACTTTAAGCACTAATATTTGTGGGGTTCTACTGGTGGTAAAAGTACTGTGCTATAAATAGTGCCTTTCCAAAGGATTATATCAGCAGACAGCACAGTGGGCACGATTCTGATTTCTCTTGTGTAAATACTGCAGTTTATCCTGCTGTGATTGACATCTGTGTGCTGATATTCTCTATTTCTAAGTTTACTTCATTTTCACTGCATTATCCCTTACTTCAAATCTGGTTTAACTTGGTTTCTAACTATTTTTAATAATATGTAAGCTGAGGAAATGGGAGGTCTTGCTCTCCCTGCATCCAGAGTTTGCAGAAATCGTTCCTGCCCAGGCCTGAGAAAGCAGAGGTGCCAGAAGGCGGGAGATGTTATGGCAAGTGGAAAAGGACAGGACCTGTTTTGTTTTAATGCATCATCTCAGATTCCACCCAATATGACAGGAGTCATCCTAGCAGGCTTAACTGTTGGAAATACTACCTCCCTATAAAGAGATGTGTGCATGGGCAGGTCCAGGCAAAGTTTTCCAGTAGTGCCGAGGAAGTAGAGAGGATGAGCACCTGAGAACAACAGGACTTTTCTGTGACTCTGAATGGTTTAAAAGGTGTGGATGTTCAATCCACAAGTATCCTGTCCCTGTCCCAGTCCCACCCCTTGCAACCCCTTTTAGATTCTCAAACGTGTCCCTTGATATCACACAAGCTAAGGAAAAAATGTTACACTTGATAGTAAATTTGAAAATCTTTCCCAAACAATCAACTCAAGCTTGAATCAGCTGAAGAGGAGAGAGGGTGTTGTGCTAGCTGTCCTCTGTGCTTCAGGGGAAAGAGAAGAGAGTAAACCTGGCCACTCCATGACTAACTGGTTTGAGATGAAATAGCAGAATTTTATGTCAATTTTTGCTGAGACTACAACTAAGAGAACAAAAAATTTCTGAAGAAAGGGACTTAGGAATGGGAAAAAATGTGAGAGAATGTTTCTGAAACCTGCATTCATGTGTCTGTTCTAGATCAGTCTGTGCATGAGTACCGTTCTGGCTTTCTTTCCATTTTCCAGTATGCCATGAACCAAAGGGAAAGTCTGAACACAAATACTATTGACTAGGTTGTGGGAGATCCCATCCTAATCTCTGACTGAACCTAGCAGGCTATGTCCCTTTTTAAAGATAAAGAGATCACCTCTGTGGAAGGAAACCCCTGGCCTACTGGAAGTTCAGGGAATGTGAGCTATCTGTTTAACATTTCTTTGTTCCCCTGTTAGCTATTGCTGGAGACAGACTATTGGATTTAGAGTATCTTTCATCTTGCCCATTGTCCTTTTCTGTGTTCTTAGAGGGTCAGGGTTGGACTGCGAGCTCCATCCTGGATGTGAGAAATACCTCTTAAAAAAATTCAATAAATTTAATTGGTAAATCTTGCCTAGTCATGAACAACAATTCTTGTTTAATGAAATCTGTATTTTACAATGAAAAAAAGTGCTTTATGAAAAGACTCATGACCAGTTCTAATATCTACATTCTGACCAGTTGGAGGGACTCAGAAGTATCCTCAGGAGGGGCTGTTTTTGTCTCAGCCCTGCTGAATTCTTGCTTAGAAACCCTCTGTTCATGGTCAGGACAGCCTACAGGAAGGGAAAGTAAGGAAAAGCTGAGACCAGTGGTTTTTCTGCCTGAAGGACACCTTCTGTAAGATCACAAAAGGCAGCTGCACTAGCATCAAGTGACCCCAACCACACTAGAAATGACATATGAGAAGCGGTGGTCATGCCAGCGTGCCCACCACATGGCCTGTTGAAAAGCTCCAAAGGATCTGACACTTTCCAGAACAGCCTCCAAATGGCTTTATTGTCCCTACACTGCCCCAGTGCTACAAGCTGAATGCAGGAAACAGAGAGACAGCTAACTGCTGCCTGAGATACTTATGAAATATTTCATTGAGATCTTGTGATAAACATAAAAAATGGTCAGACTGACACACTTCCCAACATTTTCATTGTTGTGGAAAGTAGTAATGACCAGACTGGACATAGTTTGGCCCATCCAGCACTGTATCCTGCCTCAAAGAGTCAGCAGCTCAGAGGGTGCTGAGGCAGGGTCAGGAGCCCTGCACCTTGGAATCTCTTCTAGGAGCCAAACTGTATTTTTTATATATAAGATTAACACTACTTTTACGCATATGTTTTGTACACTGCCGAAGTGAAACAGCTGGAGACCCAATCTATTATGTAAGTTTACTGGGTAAAACATTTGTATTTCATCTCTGTAACTATAGAAGCAATGAGAAGTGAATGAGCTACAATGCAAAGCATTTTACTTCTGTTGCATGCGCAAGAAATCGAAAGGTCAACGCTGTGAAGGATCATGCTGTGAAGGATCATACTTGAAGGAAGAATTTTTTTTTAGAAAGAGAGAATAGCCCTCCATAACCAGAGAAAGATGACCAGCATATACAGCTAGTGCATTTTATCATTAAGTAGCATCTTCAAATGCCAACTTTATTTTCTGAATTTACAGTTCTGTGTTATCTCTTACAAGCAATGCAAAAAAGTAATATGCTTCATGTAGATTAATCCTTGTAATTCTACGCTGCTTACTCGCAGAGATAACTCTCACTCACTTCACATTATCTAAACAGACATGCCTTTCCTTAAGTCATCAACAGAGGTCATCACACAAATGCCCTTGTGGAATATTCATTAATCAAACAACTAATTTGAAATGGATCTTCAAAGCATTATTCATTCCCCATCATTCTTCATACATCAATTTAAATGTTTTATGTGTATAATGATTAGGTTGATGTTTAATTAATTGTGAAAATGTGAATTAAAGCTAAATTACAAGACAAATTATTCCACAGCACACAAAAAGCTGAGATCTCGGCCAGTTTCCATAAACATCTTTGTCAGCTTCATATTGTAAGATTCTATCAGATCAGTTGGCTTCACTATTTCATAAAGGTTACAGTCTCAGTGCCACTAATTTACTTCCTCCAATGGCAGAATAAACAAAAGTTGATGCAAATGCATATCACCTATTTGTAATTAAGAATAAATAGGATACTTACTATTTGTGAGGCAACTCAGAGGCCCCAAGACAGAGGGAGCTGGAAATGTTCTACTTTAGTTTTAGAATTTATCTAAACTCATAAAGCCCTTAGATCTAATAATTATTTTCTCAGAAATCATCAAAGATAATCCACCGTCTAGAAAGCATGAAGCAGGTGATACACTATGTGACATACATGTCTCAGACATGGAAAAAGTCAGTTGGTTTTATGACAGAGTAGCATCCAAATTGCAGCACATTAGTCACATCTGTCTTATTTACAAACCAGTGTCTTTAAATTTCAGCTGAATGAACCATTATTTATGTTTCTTCCTATAGGCTTTCACACGTTGTTGCTCTTGCAGAGTGGATACTGCTTCTAAATGCCAGGAGGGCATTTCATAAAAGGATGGCTGATCTCAGGACACTGCAGCTCAAAACACTTTGGTATGCCTTCTGCTGAAATACATAAAGTAACAACAGAGTAAGATGATTTACAAAAAGAACTTGCCAAATTTACACATGAAAAGTGGTCAGATATTTTTATGTAACAGGAATTAGAACAAATTAAAGATTTTTGTTTCAGTATAGCTGAAATACATATGTATATATGTGAATATATACAGCCAGAGTCTATATAAAGCCAAAGAGGTGAATAGCAAGATCCATGACTGAAAAATAATTATGGTAGGTAAGGATCACATCTGATTTTTGTTGCAACAGTAAATAAAACTTCTACACAGATTTATTTTCAGCTGGTTATTGAATGGAGGTAGGACAGAAAAGGCCACTCAGATTACAAGTTTTTCTGCTCACGAAATGAATACGACAAAAGCTGTGCAAAACCCATCATACTGAGTTCAAACAAAATCAGAACAAGGAATGCATTTCATTGGAGAGGGTGACAGCAAATGGTCCCAGTGTGGCAAGGCAGTAAGCTCAGGCATTTCTTAGCACTGTTTGGAGCCTTACCTGCATAGAGTTCTCATACGCTCCAGCAACAACATCCAAAACCCACATCCTTTAGGACTACCTTTGTGCAGTATTGCACCAAAGTAAAAACTAAGGTTCAATTAGCTACGTGCTTAAATGTATTGTATAATAAGGTTACATTATTGAATGGATAATACCTGAAGAAGGCACTGATTTGAATGGAGCTGCTCAAAATGAGGGAATTTTTTCTTTTCAAAAGCCTGCATTAACTACTCTGAGGTAGTTCCTTATTTGTATGGCTCAGTAATGAGAAATGCTGAACATCTACAGCTCTCACTATATCAGAATCAGATGCACATCCAGTAACAGACCAGTTCTCTTAGATCTACTTTTTGTAAGCAACCAAGAAAAAACACACAACTTTTACAAAACACTGTTATTTCAGCAGCAAATCCTTGCGTGCACAGTCCTGGGCCACCAAGGCAATATGAATATTAAGGATGCTGCCTGTTAATCAAAATTAAATTTCAGATGGAATTAATGTCAAAATACAATACAGAAAAAGCCAAATACTTGAGCAACATTTCATTAATTTTTCTGTTTCGGGAAAGTTCAGTAGAGGTTTTCAGATGAACCAAGAGTTTTCAATTTGCTCAGTTGTCTTGAATAATAAGTACCTTCCTTTCCCCCCACCCCCCACCCCCCTTTTTTTTTTCCTTTCCTTCCAGCTGGGATAATAGCTTTATGGTCTACAACCCACACAAGCTAAGAAGCAGCAATGTCCAAATTCCACGTCAGCACATCACAGCAACAGATAAAGCAACCTTAATAAACCTGGTCTCATCCAAGTCAAAGCAGATATCATTCAGAAGATGCAAAACACAGCAATGTCTAGTTTTCAGTGATTTATTTATGAAATTCTTAGGGGAATAGGCACACAAAGGTCTCAAAGCTGTGGTCTGTGGTAAATAGTATGTCATAGCGTATTTAACGGATGATAATTCACACTACAGAAAACTATGCAGGGAAAGGTTCAGAAAATGTTTCCTTGCTGTGAAGATACTGAACACTTGGTTTTAATAGTTTTATTATAGCTTAGGGGTAAAGTCACTGCTGACTCTACAAATAAACAATTTCTCCTCTCTGTAGTAACAGAGTTTTTTGTTCGCATTAAGATTGTTCAAATCCTAGAAAAATAACAGGTCAAGATGTAGGAGTTTCCATGAAAATGTCCCTATGGATTTTCAAACACTAATGAAGGAACAGTTTCATATATGGCAGTAAGCTTTCAGAGGTTACTCAGAACCAATAACTGTAACAATAAAATATGAGCAAAAGAAAATTGATTTAGCATCAGAGAAAACCTCAGGTGGTAAAACATCCCAGCTCTCAGAGTTAATCACTGAAAAATAAAGGGAAATACTGTACAGAACTCTGTGTTTAATTCTATAGTGCCAGGTGTCTGTAACTGTAAATGGCCCATACAACAGTAATCCTTTGCTTCTTCTCAAAAGGTTATTCCCTCATCTGACATTGCTGTTAGAATCAGCGTTTACAGAGCCAGAATTTTCCAGCCCCCTAATCCATATCATTACTGCTCTTTTTTAATACCATAAACAAGTTTCCTTCTCTTGATACTCAGATATACCAAGTACTATATGGGAAGTACGATTATCGACCCTCATGGACACCTCTTATAGTACATCTCTCCTGTCCTGCTGTCTGCTGCATGTTATGACTAATTCACTCCTTCCCACACTGCTGCCATCTTGCAGCCCGCTCCCCAGGAGTTTAGCTACATTGTTTTTCAGTGTCCCATGCTACATTTTATAGCGTATATACTTACAGGATGCATGGTTTTACTGCTGGCTGCGTTTACTAAGAGAATTCTACAAAAGATCCACTAGGATTTTTACAAACACCTAGATAATGATAAATATTTGAAAAATTTGACAGGAATTTAGTTGGGTTGTGGCTGGCATACCCTACTATGCAAGCAAAAGCTTTTGGCTGGAAAGTTTGTCATGCTGCGCCTGCTCTCAGTCCAAATGTGTCTGAAGAAACCCTAAGCCATGGATCTGTATCAGACAAATCCTCTGTGAGTCTGCCTTTGGTTTTTGCAAAAGCTGCATGCCAAAGTCCATTAGGGTTCTGCTCAGGTCCTCTCACTTCAATAGTTGGGTTCTGACTTTCCTTTCCTTGTTGCTCTTTTCTTCCCTCTGCTATTTCCACTGACTGTTTCAGTAAAAAAACCCAACCAAACAACAAACACAAAACCCATACAGTCCTCATTAAACGTGAATACAAAGTTCATCACATGCAATGATGAGGACTATGCAGAAATATCATTCTCTACGTGCAAGCAAAATGCTTCAAAACCCCAGATTTCTCTCTGCCTGGCTTACAGGAGATCAACCTATAAGTTGTTATATTCACATTAATTAATCCAGGGCTTGTTTGTTTGGTCCTAGACCTTTTTTTTTTTTTTTTTTTAAAGAAAGGCTACTGGACAGTAACAATGAAAAGAGCAAAAGTCACATAGATAGAATCTTCTGAAAGGTCAAGCCACTAAGAATATGCTTATATCTTTCATTGTGTCTCCACTTTTGCTGCTGATATTCAAAAGCTGACTCCCAAGGCTGAGCAGTAGAGGCAACTCTCCTGGTCCAGGTGGATGCTGCATTAGCCTCTCTTCATCTGCTCTGTGTAACTTGCTTGCACTCACAGTTCTCACTGAAATTACCTCCAGTGTTTACTGTCACAGCCTTTCCACTCTGTCACAGCCTTTCCACTCCACAAAATATCAGAAGCTGTTAATACCCCATTAAAAAGCTGCATCCTTGGAATCGCTGACGACTGTGACAGAATGAAGAAAAATGTAGATTTAACAATTTATTATCAAAAACCTCACAATAAATACAGCGAGGAAGAGGGTATACATGCCATCAATTTTTCAGCGTTTTGATCGTCTGCTTTAAGTTTTCTTTATTTTTTTATATTGATTTAAGAGTAAAATGCTTGAGAACATCTATATTCCTGCTACACACAGATTTTTATTGAGTAAACAAAACCATTATCAAAGAAAAATATTAAAACAGTTTATTCTCATTTGGCCCTTGAAAAATATCTGCTCAATCAAGAGAAAAATCAGGAACAAGAGATGATGAAATAAAATTCTCCTAGAAGAAAATATTTTACCAGCAAGGAAAACAGCCTATTCTGTTAGCTTTCACTCTTCTCTTCTGTTAGAAGTAGCCTTGCTCACAGACTTCTAGTTTCCCCTGGATCTCCAGGAAGATAATTCCAGCTGATGACTTGCAGAGCTTCCAATTCCCACCTTTTATTCTTTAGCAGGAAGTAAAGAGAAACATCTTTAACAGCTTAAAGCATCAATTCCCTTCCTGAGACTATTACTTGCCTTCAAACTATATTTTCCATCACTCATCCAAGATGATTTCCCGGTGTTGATGCAATACAATAGCAAAGCCTGTATAGTAGACATTCCTATATTAGACATTCCTAGCATTTAAAATATTTGCTATAGAAAACTACTCTCTCCATCTGTTTTTAGGATAAATGGATCTCAGAAGCAAGAGAAACCTGAAACAGAACTATGTATTTTGTTTAATCACAATTAGCAAACTGTTCTGAAGTCACTGGATTTAATTTCACCAACTCAGAAAAAAAAAAAAGGTGATGGGGATATTTAGTAGCTTTTGATAGCATCATAATGGTGATTTTTGGGTACTTACAATAACTTATGCAAGCTAGCAAGAACATTACTTCGTCACCTTCATATAAACTCAGCCCCTGCTGGTTTTCATTCCAGAATACCCTTCACTGATTTTACCTTTGATTTCTGCTACTCTGAAAAGAGTGTGAGATAAGAATCTTTTCCAGGTTAATCACAAGGCCCCCAAGGTATCTCATTTTCCTTTGGTGAGATGAAATGTGAAGGGCTCTGGATCTTAAAGACATCTCAGGACAGTCTGAAATGTGATGACTTTCAGATCTACAAGCACAGTACCAAGCTAGCCATGTCTCCAGGCTATGGACTGCAAACCAGTGGTGGTGTAGACACTAGCTATAGGTTATTTGCAGCTGCTTCACAGAAATGCCGAAACCCTGTGCAGGAGGTTATAGAAACTCTGAAAAATAAGAGTTCCTGGGGTTCTGTGATGAATTGTGAGGAATTGCAGTGGTCTTTGAGCCAACAGCGTCTCCCAGAGCATCTATCTCTGTTTATTTACAACTGGTGCACTTCCATCAAAGAAAAATAAAGTTCAATGGTCGTCTCAGAGCATGGCATCAACATTACAATTTCACCTTCTCTACCAGTCATAGCTGAGCTGGGTCTCAGCCTTAGCACTAGACTTACCCTGAAAACAGCAAACCCAGCAGATATCACCCACTCCTTGTGCCATTGCCAGGAACTGGTCTTTCCAGTGTAAATGGTTAATGAAGTTTCCAGCAGTGTGAGGCAACCTGATTCAGGGTAAATTCAGGGGTAAAAGGATAAGGCCCTGACGTGTGTGGTCTCCAGGGACAAAACTGGGCATGAACACAGACACACCCACAGAAAATGCTTTTATCAGCACAAGTTACCGGCAGAAGGTGCCATGGTGTTGGTCTTATGGTATCTGTGCTCAGCATTACAAATTTGGGAGGCAAAAAGCTCATATCCCTATCAGACAGAGTTGCAGCAATCGAAAAACTGCATTCAAGTGGAAGCCTAAAACAACATAAGCAATACACATACACAAAAGCTAATGACGTTTTGCTTTTGTGGACCTCAGGCCAGCTGGGAGTGCACAAGGGAGAATCACTGGTGCCAACACCCTGAAACTGAGTCGCAGCTCTCCTGGCCTCCTCCCAAACTAATCACACACATTTCAGCATTATCAGCACAGCTGCTTCTGCACCACACAGCAAACAAGCCTTGGGGTTAATTGGTTGAAAAATTAACCCAGAAAGTGAAGAGGAAGAGAAAGTTGTGGGGTCCTTTGCCTCAACTCACAGAGCTGTCACATTCAAGCAGTTGAGCTGGCACTGATGGACAGAAGGACACTCCCTTTGGGGGACATTATCCTGTTTTGTTAGCAAAGGTTTTGCACTGAGAAGTCACAAGCTGTGGCGTGCCTTTTCCCCTTTATCGTTTTGATGCATTGTATAGATGCTTTGCTAGTCTCTCTTCCTAGCCAGATATGGACACACCTCCATTTCCGTGCTAAGTGACAGCCCCACCCTGTTCAAAACAGAATGCATATGTCAACTTCTTTAGTACTGTAGAAACAAGTTTTAATCACCATATCCCACTTCACTGCTCTCCACCTCTTTTGGAAAGGGAACAGAACTTGTATATCCCTTTTTACACATTTTCCCTTTAGTTGTCTAGGTACAGCCTCAAGTACCTGGATGTGAATTGCAAAGAATATCAGTGAATCCTGTACATAGTTTCAGGCAATATCTGCCCTTCTTCTACTCCTTTGTTGCAATCTAACCACAGTTGCACTTATCAAAATCACTTCTACTACAGAAACATGAGACACCAGTAATATCCTTGATTCCTCCTGCTCTCTTCCTGTGTGCTATGTAGGTAAATGAAAGATGGACTGTCTTATCTTGCTGAGATGCTTTCCATCATTTTCAGTAAAGCATTTCCCTTGGAGCAGGTTTTGACTGAAAAACTCCATCTGCAGACCACAAACACTACCTTCAAGTTGTTAACTGTGGGAACACGGATATCTAGCATCAGAATTGACCTGTGTGGGATTTCAAAACCATTCAAACAATGACAAACTGCAAGAATAAAACCATAAGACTTCCAAAGTAAGTGATGTGGAAATGCAGAAAGACAGGTTGGTCTTAGCTGCATTGGAAATCAGTGACTCTTACTTCTGTTTGAGGCTCTGTTAAGAACTTTAACAACCATCAAGACTGAATCTCAGTCTCGGTCACCACATCCATCAAGCAGGTGTTGCATCCTCCTGCTCTGGAGTACAACCATTATCTCAATTTTTTGATAAAAATTCAAACAGAATAATCTTGGAATTCCTCTGTATATCACACTATTGGTCTAGTTTTGGTCTAGTATTTGTCTAGTTTTGGTTACCTGATCGGTGATTAAAGCAATAAACCTCTGAAACTCAGTAAAATATGAGAAAATACTTAATAAACACAGGCAAAATCCCACTTGAACAGTGCTGGCTATACCTGCTGGGAAGAAATCTAACTTCTGTAGTTAAATTCTGGAGAATAAAAAATTAAAAAGGGGTGGGGATTATCTGTCCTGTGTCCCTTCAGGGGAGAGTTATCATCCATATAAGCCAAGTGGTACTCATTAAGTTGCCAGCAATCATGCTTAAGACTAATGCATATTTTTGACTGTAAGTTAAAACATTAAAGAGTTAAATAAGCCAAAGGACAGCAGGCCACCCAAGTGTAACAGCTAGCATCAATGGAAAGTTAACATAAGTCTCATTACCCTTTGCGTACCAGAATTTTTCTAGTTTAAAGTACAGATCTTTCTACCTTCCATTAACTTCTGTGAGAATTGCGGTGTCTTAAAACTTCCCATTTTAGAGACTGAAGTCAGAAGTGTTCTGCAGCACAGAAAATGTCACCTCATATGTGAAATGCACAGGCAAAATGTTGTATCACTTAGGAGGCAGCAGTTTCAGATGTTACTTTCCAAATAGAGGTGATGCCTCCTTGCAATATAGTCCACAACCTGTGCCAAAAAGTGTAGGCTGAAGAGTCTCTACAGTTAGCAAAAACACCCTAACTGGGAGAACGTCAGGATTTTAAAAGCATCATGCAGTGCAGACACTCAATGGTAAGGAGGTTCATGGTGATCACAAGTACAGCTGAGAGCCGCAGGTAGAACTTACTTATGGGCTCCTATCTTTTTTTTTTCCCCCTTGGAATTATTAGATAAGGATTGTTTTCCCCTTTGTGGAGTGACTCAGTATCTGTTCTGAAACACCTGGTGAAGTCTTCTCTTAACCTTGCTGTTTCTTGCCATAAATTTTGGCCCACTGACTAAGATGAGTAATACTACCAAAAAATCCAGGATCATTCTTTGTCTCTCACTGTGGCTTGAAAGAGCTATTGTATTGCGGGTTTTTTTAATGGAATCTTAAAGCATTGAAGGAAAGATTTAGGTGTCACTCTTTGAAAAGGATCTTGGACTGTGAAAAGTGTGCAATTATGAGGTACATACTCAACTCAATGATGTTGACTCAAGTGTTAGGTTTTTTTATATTTGTGTAGGGTATGAGCTGCCTGGTTCCTGTCTGCTCCTGACTAAGAGCTACTGAATTAATGTGCACTACAACAGAAATAACAAAATCAACAAAATCAAATGAACAAAAAAGTACTTTACAATTAAAATAGTCACTGAAAAGAGTGGGTAACCTGACAATGGAGCACTTTCTTTCATCCACTGTTTTCTCTTACTGTCGTGAAGACATAGTACATCTAAGTATTCAACACAGACTCATTATCTAGGTTAAATAAATAGTATGCCAGCTTAGCATGCTCAAGGAATTCTTCACCAGTATCTAGTTTCCGTGTTGGAAGAGATATTGAATACTAAAAATGAAAGTCCAGGAAGAAAAGCATTTCATTACCATAGACCAGGCTGTACCACACAGCAGGCAGAGCATGTCTCTGTTCTGCATTTAGTTTCTACAGCTCTGTACCAGAGGCAGCGGTGAGTGTGGAGTACAGCACAGGTCCTCCTGCCACCTGAGAGACCCTAGTACCCAGTGTTCCATTCAGCACTGAAGTTTGACACGGGATTGAAGCAAAACAAACTTACCAATGAATGTTAGTGAGAGGGACAGCAGGAAAAAGTTTAAAAGCACTGAAAACAATGAACACAATGATGAAAAAATGGATTTTCTTTTTCTTTTGGTGGAGTGTGGTTCAGACAATTTTTAGGTGGTCCCTAGGATTCTCACAACCAATGTGAGTCAATAAACGTCCCCTTTGTAACTAGACTTTTTTTCCTTTCTTGTTAAAGGGAAACCCCACAACACTATGAACAAACATGAAAACAAACGATATAGGAATATTAACACATTTTTCTGAACCTGAAGAAACCTCAGGTCATATCTTCAGATACCTGAGTGCCAGGTCATCTGAATTCAGCATTTGGTCTAAACCTATGGATCAAGGTGAAGGTGTCAAAAACCAGACAAACAGAAATGCCGGATTTTAACCTCCCCCAAAGGAGTGTTTCTCTCCAGGGTGCAGCCAACATCCCTCAGAGGCAGCAGCAGAGCACGAGTGCAAGTTCAAGGCATGTTTCAGGGGAGAGGTGAATGCCAAATCTCGGGTGGCTTGCACACTAACTCCTGCCCTCCTCTCTGCACTCCAGGAAAATCCTCTCTAAACACATGCTGTGCGGTGATCAGGGGAAAATTCCTGCACAGGAAGTAGAAGGGCTGAAGAGGAAGTTGAGTAGTATTTGAACAACAGCAGCTGCTTAGGAAAGAATTTTTTAATTCTTAATAGGACAACTATCTGACAGGACCTGAATTCAAAAGCTAGGAGATGTGACGGTCTCCCTTTCCTCCCAGCCCAGCCTCGTGCTAAGAACCAGGGCTGCAGCCGGCTCCAGAGCAGCTGCTGGAGGGGTGCTTGGAGCGTTCTGCCAAAGCAGTGCCACACAGCCAGGAACTAGCATGTCATCAGCACCAAAATAACTTTGGGCTGTATTATTACCCTTGAACAAAAGACAACACTGCTCCTACTGTTGGCAGCAGGGGACCTGAACAATCACAATATTAATTGTGCTCACCATGTTCCAATTTAAAGACTTGAAGAGACAGATTTCTAATCTGTCTTTGCTGACCCTGAGACCCTCCCTATTCCAGGTTCACTTTTGTTCATGTACCACAGGTCAGACACATACACAAGTCTCTCTCTCCCTGTGACCCTGACTGCTCACACAATTTAATTTGTGGATTTGTACTGGCAGAATAAGAGGTCAGCTCCTGAAAACCCAGCCTTAACGTGTTCTGTTGACAGCTTCTCAGATATTGCCTATCTGCTACCCATATCACAGTGCCTGGATTCTCTCCTCATAACAGTGACAAACCTCCCTTCATTCTCCAAGCTGTCATCTTTTTGCCCTGTGAATTTCCAATAACATCCTAAAAAATCAGCAGAGGCTAAATGAAAGAGCTGAGAAAATACTGCAGCAGATGCCATGCTCCTGCGTAATCCCCGAAACAACGGCATATATTAACACAAAACTATAATAGGAGTAAAGCCTTGGAACAATAGAGTACAGGTTTTCTCTTGTTTATTTGTTTGAGTTTCTCTTTGTCACTCCATGCACGTTAATATAAAAGACTGTAAGCAGCGGTACACGACCAGTACATTACTCTCAGTTAATGCATGCCTATGAGGCATTCCAGCTGCTCCTTCAACCTGAGCTGTTTTGTAATGTATGTGAACCTTGTTTGAGCCGGCATGATATAGTATCTGGAAGAGCAATTTAATGCAATCTCTCATCTATTTCACTGATTGCAACCATTTAGCGCAATCTTAAAGAAAGATGATTAGAACTCACTGGTTCTTAATGTTTAATTTATTTACATTCATGTCTGCTAGAGAGTCATTTCATTCATCTCCTAAATGATAGAATAAAATCATTGAAAAATGATAAGCAATAAACATTATTATTATTATACTGCTGTCCTCGCTAGCAGATAACAACTGCTGTCATTCGTAACACTGATTGACCTATATGGCACGACTCTTTAAATTCTAGCCATAATGAAACACATTACAGGCATAACGGTTCTGTATTGATGGCTGGCACAATAACAGGTTTTTAGTTAAACTAAAATTGAAGCAAGACTGGCATTTCTGTGCAGGTAGGTTGAAGCACAGACTCTCTTTGAAAGAAAAAGACCCAACATATAAATGTCATATTAGCTGAAAAGAAAGGGTGAATTTTTGGAACCATGACTGCATCGTAATTGGCACTTCTGGTGTTGTTGCCTGGTGCAGAGGCATTTATATTAAGCTGAACAAATGCCACATTTGCATTTCCGATAAGTGCTAGCATTTTTCACATTTCTCATGCATCTCTTGTTTAAACAGGCATACCTGAAAAGTTACCTAGATTAGCCTGCCAAGATACCTTACTATCCCATTCTCTTTGCCAGAATTGTGGAATTTTTTTGTAATAATAACCTTGGTTCAAGATGATGAAGAATCCTGCTAAATGCGAGATTAAAATAAGAGGAGCATCAAAAGTTAAAGTGGCTGCAATGGGTATTTGCTAACAGAACAGCAGACAGCTGCTCTGCCAACAAACACGAAGTTTCCAGTAAATAAATGCATTCATGAGTGTAAAACTTTTCTAACATAATACAGATATTTTGTGATTGCAATGTTATAAAATGCTGTTTTATTTAGCAAAAAGCAATATTCATCATATTATTTCTTCTTACAAAGGTACTGCACTATTATGAAAGAAGACATACATTTTTCTTGATGGAATCAATGTGATGAATAATTGAAAATTACTCTTCATTCTAGATGTGCCGTGTGGCTTCTAAGTTTCCAGTAGAAATTTGGAAGTAAAACTAAGTTACTCCTGCATAATGTATGGATACATACATAGCTGTATAATAAATAAACAAATAAGTCAAGGTATAATCTTTTAACTCACACACCCCTCCAAACACACAACACTGATCAGTCCTACCAAAGCATTCCCCTAAGGAGGAACCTGGAATCAAAATGCAGCTGTCATTCAGGAAATGGCTATGCAAAATGGGCATTTTCCACTTACACAAACTAAAAGGGCATGTTACTTTTCCTGAAGTTCCAACAGTGAAAGAGATAGACAGACAGACCTAGGGGTAAATGGACTCTGTTCTCCCCACACCACACCACATTGGCATCTGGATCGTTTGCCAAGTTCCAGCCTGTCATGCATGAGCAAACTCCGGATGTCAGTGAGGTTGCTCAGGTGTCACCACCCTTTGCCTGCCAAACTGATTTTACCGAACTGATATTACTCAGAAAAACTGAGCATAACTTCCAGCTTTAGGCTGAACATCTGCAGCTGAAAAGTAAAGGAAAAACCCATCTCATTTGATGCAGGCTGAAATTACTGCAAATTAGTGTGGTGAAAAGAGAAAGAAAGAAAGAAAGAGAAGAAAGAAAGAAAAGAAAGAAAAAGAAAGAAAGAAAGAAAGAAATGAAGAAAGAAAGAAAGAAATGAAGAAAGAAAGAAAGAAATGAAGAAAGAAAGAAAGAAATGAAGAAAGAAAGAAAGAAATGAAGAAAGAAAGAAAGAAATGAAGAAAGAAAGAAAGAAAGGAAGGAAGAAAGAAAGAAAAGAAAGAAAAGAAAGAAAGAAAAGACCCACTTTAAATCCCTTTTCAGAGAACTAAGATAATGCTAGTAAAATACGGATACCTGGGAATTCACAAAGGACTAACTAAACGAGGGTTAGTAAGTAGTTCCCACCACTATTTTTCACTCGTTATATTTAATTATTTTATCTTTATGCTTGCTGATATTATTTATATATATATATCTGCACATGTACACATACACTTTTACAACAGAAGGTGGTGATGGAAGAGTTAGGAGGGAAAGCTGGTGAGCTTGCAGATCATGAGCATGGGAGCACAACCACAGGGATCTCTCAGCACCAGTCTCAGCACTGCAGAGCAATAGCTTTCTGGGGAGTACAGACTCTGGGTGCCTAGATGGCCACTCCCATGCAGAAAGGGGAATGACCTTATAAAGCTGCACTCACCACTCTTCCATAACCAAAATCCCATACTCCCTCTATAAATGCCACTTCCATGGCATAACTCTGGAGTAATCGGCCTCTGTAAAAGGAAACATAACTACTCATACAGGTGCAAGAAAATCATTCAAGCCCCCAAACAAATAATCTACTCCAAACAGCAGAGTTTCAGTCCAGTCTCAGTGATGTTCAAATGGTATTAGTTTTCCTTAGGAATTTTGTGTTTCTCTTACCAAATTTCATGGCTTCCTCTCAAAACATTGGGTCTTCTCTGCTCTAAGTAGCCTCTCTTGGGCTTGCTAGAGCTGGAGTTTCAGAGCAAAGACTGATCAGGATGTGGTGGTGGGGCACACCATTTCCCTTTTCTAATGACTGAAGCAAAACTCTTCAGGTACCAGTAGGGGGCTGTGACATCTTTCAGCATTCATGCCTGACTTACATTGCATCAGCTGAAAAGCAAGAAAACTAGAACTGTTTCTCTGATGTCCTCCCATTGTACCTAACTGTTATACGCTAGTCTGAGGTGGCTGGGGTGCTAGGGTGGCAACTCTGGATGCACCTTTGGGTTTTAGTTCTCTGGGAATTCTTTAAGACCAGTAAAACTTGTTTGAAATCCCCAATGATACAATGATCTGCTTTGTAAAGAGCGGTAGAACCACCCATCACTGAACAAGAAGCGTTTTTATTGAAAGTAAAGGCTCACCGGCTTCTAGTGAATTTTGAACAGCTTTCATTGCCTTAGCAAGAGATTAAGGCTCCCTTCTCCACTTTCCTCCATTTTGCCAGAAGGAAGGAGAGAGAACAGCTATCCCAGCTGTGCTGTCTCTCCAGCATGTGTACACATGTTCACCAAGAACAGCTTTCAACAGCTGGATAGCAGTCCTAGCCTGAAGAAAAGGAGCTGTGCTAGATACTGTACAATTAGGAGCTAACAATGTTTGGTGTGGAAAAAACCCCATTTCCCTGGTTTCCAATGACCACTATTGTTGCTGACTGCATCTAGCTAGACTAAAACAACCAGACAGCTCCAGCTGTGCTTGTTCCTGCTTCATCATGCTGGCACAGGGCAGTAGAGTGGATTCAAAAGCTCTGGGACCAGCACTGCACAGATCAGTAAGACTTTCTATTAATGCTGTGTGATCACTGTGTGCTCAGTACTCCCTCTGAGTACCACTCTGGTTGCTTCAGCTGTGAAAGGAGCTTTCTTATGAAAACAAGTTTTGGCGTCAGGTTAGAAAAAAAAACCACTAATACGATAGGTTCAAAATATGTACAGTGTCCATCAGAGATTGGGGAGTGGTGAAGGAGCCATTAGTCAACCTAGCTGACTACCAAACCAGGGACGTGCAACTGTACCAGCCATGTGGGGATCCTCTCTGCCTTCTGTCTCACACAAAGGCATTCATCCCTTTAGCTGCTGTTCTACCCTTCCTGACTACTTAGGCTACAAGCACAAGAACACATTAACTTTTGGCAAGCTATCTCAATTTTTAAAAGCTGTAAATGACACCACCACTCCTAAATGCAGGCAGGCTTACCTAAAGACCAGCAAAAACACCATAGGATTAGTCAGGGTAAATCATGTCACACTTCCAATCATTTACTTGCACTGTGTAATTTGCTCCTGGTTTATGACTTAGGTGTCAGCAAGTTGCTCAAGGGTGCCTAGTCTTACAAAGTCCAAGCTAGTTACACAGCAAGATTTAATGTTGATAACTCTACCTCCCAAATCCTTGTTATGTGTGCACTGTGGATAGCACAGGAAGGAGCTGGGAAAAGGCAGCAACCACCCTCTTGAGCTACTTTTGAAGCTCAAGAGTGCCAATTAGGACTCTGACTTAAAGTTTCAGCAGTCCCCAAGGACAATAGTAGATACAGCAGAAAAGTTAATACTTGAATTTTCCATTGTCTTACACTGATCAAGGAAACACTAACACCAATACATTTTCCCATTTTTCTATGACTATTATTTGCAACAAAAAAATAACTTCTAGACAAAAGAGCAGAGAGAGTCAGGCAGAACGGTCGTTTGGGCCCAGTGTGTTTTTATTCTTAGGAAACAAACAAAATTATGACATCATGCCAAGCAGAACAAGGCCGCAAGTGTCAACTTACCTGGATAATTCCTTTTATCTGATCACCTTTTACACTGTACACACAAGCAGAGCAGTCACTCTTCTTACTAGTTTGGCCCATTTATTCTCAGTGTTTCTTTAGAAATTATTGAGAAAAGCAAGCAAATTATGGGCCTGGAAATCTACATGGTTCTGTTTTGTACAAAGTACTGTGACCTTTTCCTGCCCTCCAATAACTACAAAGTGTCTTGCTTTCAAAAGTTCAGACTTGTCATGTTGTTAACCCTGCATGACGACAAGTGCACACCATATATTTGAAAGATATTGGTTGGAAAATAAGAGTGATATTAACATTCAAATTGATTAACCTTTGCAGGGATGTTGTATTATACTGGCTGAAGATGGGCTGAATATCAACAGTACTATTTCTGGTTGAAGCGCTCTGATTCATCACTCCTACAGGCACCCATCCACTCACTCCGGCTCAGGGGAAAAGCTGGCCTCCTCATGGCACCTGATGCCCCTTCCACTGTTTCCTTTAACATACTTTAAGACATGACATGCCCCTTCACCACCATGAAAGCAATGGTGCCAAGGAAGGAAGGCCAGAGTAGTAGAAAACTTTTGCCAATCTGCCTAGGTACTTACGATCATCCGTTGGAGCATCCTACAGGTACGGTCCCCGCCTCAGGTGCCGGGGCTGAGCCCAGTGAGCTTCCTGATGTGCCTTTGCTGTGGTCACAGCCAGCACTGGGCATGGCTGGCAGGGGATGCTGCTGGCTGCTGCTTCCCATGGAAGATCCAAATTCAGCTTTTTGAGTGCTCCATTGGTGTTTCAGTGCAAAGTCAGCCAGCTCAGCTTAAAGGCAATTGTGTCACTCTTCTCTAGCAAGCAAGGAAAGGACCAAACTGCTTGAAGCCATTCCACAGCTAGGCACAGAGTCCAGCTGGAAGCAGCGAAGCCTTCCTTATGCAGAATTAAAGGGTCAAAATGGTAAGAAATTGCTAGTGAAGACATTTGTAAAGCCTCTAGGATTTCTGAAATTCACCACAAAAAGTAAAAAAAAGTATTGTCATATCTGCTTTTCAGTTTGGGTACCACAATTTGAGTTGTTATTAGTTTTAATTAAGAAGAAAATTTATTTTTTTTTAAAAGGAAAAGCTTTTAAATTGTTTCTTTTAGAGACAACTAAATATCCTTTCTTTTTAAATCAGGGCCAGGAGTCTAAAATGAATGAAAAATCTCAGGTGCCTGAGAAAGGCAATGAAAATTGGTATCCACAGTAGAAGGAAACTATATATTTTTTTCCTCATTTCCTGTTCTGAGTCCTTGTGCAAGATGGGGCTCTCACTGCAATACGGGGCAGTATGAACCAAAAGAGCAAATAGCAAAAATGAACACACCTTGGAAAGAGAAATAGGAATTAGAGGATGGGACCTACCCTGCAGAAAATGTGTAAGTCGCACCAATTTTATTGCTATTATATATCCTGGAGAGGGGACAATCCAGTGTACGTAGGTGTGGGATGGCATTAATTCAAATTCAAAAACAACTGGCTTCACACAGACTCCAGAAATAAAAGACAACCTCTATTAATTTAAATTCAAAAATGTTTTTCATCTAGGTTTCTGCTGCTTATGTTAACCTCTGCAAATGGACAGATACCATTGTTTTCATTACCTAGAAACCAGCATTCATATCCCCCCAAAAAAATATAAAAGGTAATATGTAGGAGAAACCTGGCTAGACTTAAAGGGTATTCAGCTTCTTCTCCAACCTACGCAGCAATTGTCTTCTCAGGCTATAAATTGTGAGAATGGGAACAATTGGAATCTGAAAGTGCTTTTATGATTACCACTTACTGTTTGTGAAGCTGGTATGTTTTCAGAGGTATCACCATTACATGGCAAACTCTGATTAAAAAAAAAGAAACATAAGAGTTTTATTTATAAGTTATACTAAATAATCTCTGGCTCCTTTTTATTGCACATAAAAGCTAGATTAGAATTTAGAAGTTCTATTGTTAAACCTGCTATTATTAGCCAGACCAAAGTATTAAAAAAATGTTTACCAAATCATATATAAGGCACTTAAAGTGCATAGAGTTCAGATCCTGTTTCTATCTAAATGAGCCAGCACTTTGCACCTGACTTCTAGAGAAAGGGTTGAACCTGAGATCTATGTGGGCAGCGACTCATTTGCTACAGGTCATCTTTCTTTTGTATAGCTCCACTGCCAAACTCCACCCCATCATCCTGGTTTTAGCCCTCTGCAGGCTCCAACAACTCAGCAAAAAGCTGAGATGATGAAGAGGACATCATCTCCTCACTGTCTTAAACACCAGGGTGAGCTAGGGAAAGCCTGAGGAACACCATCCCCAATCCACAGCACAATCCTAATCTGCTTTTGGGGTACCAAACAACCAAATTCCCTGCT
>NW_010409456.1:42890-53513 GCF_000710305.1 Buceros rhinoceros silvestris
ATAACCAGCACTACATACCAGCTGGTGTGGTAAACATACCACTTTGGTTTCCTATGATATTTCCTGGGGTACTTCTATACTGTTAGTCCTTCTCTAATCACAATAATGGTAACTGTCTCACGCTGCATGAAAACACCAGTATATTTGCAAATCTTTAATCATTTAGGCACCATCTGGCTGACCGTATTCTAAAAGATCATCTTCTGTGAAGGCCATCAATGCTTCTTTAATTTTCTGCAGTTGCAATGGATTTACTCTTGGGCTACCATTTCTTTTCTTGTGTCTTTGTGTTTGTCCTAGTTTCTTACTCTATTTTCACCCTTGCCTGCTTCCCAATGATCCCATGTAATCCTCCCTCAAAAAACCAGGAAGAATATCCATAGATCCCAGTGCAGTGCCCTTCTGTCTAATAGCAACTTAATGGAGCACAGGGCAAATATGCATGTAAGCAAACTGCACCATACATCCTGTGACCCGGTTGCCTCTTTCCCCCAAAGAAAGGGAGAATAAGACAAAAAGAGTGTATTTGCAACACTGAATTTCAGTGTCTCCAAAGAGTGAAGCCTAGGCCATTTTTGACTGTGAAAATAAAATGGCTGCTATTCAAAAATGGATGGCAGACGTTTCCATGCTCTTCACATTCACCAGCTTCATCATGAACTGAAATTTTCTTATTGCAGTAATCTCTCCTCTTTAAATGAAGAGGTTATTTCAACATACTCCGACTCAGGTCATCAAGTTTCTTCTCTGTTCCTCTACCAAGACTGCAAAGTCCCATCCAATCATTTACAGATACACAAGTTCCCTGTGTGTATAATCCTGACACCTCAGTTTGTAACATTCATTGTGGAAACAGGTCAAATTCATCTCCATTTCTTCCCCTTGACTGCAACTACAGTACTGAGCATCCACCTAGCAGCACTGTGAACTGCAGGATGGTGGTAGCTTTGCATTAGAGACAAGGCTGGACAGAAATTACTTGCTTCTCTCTCCCCACTTCTCTGCCACCCAGCACTAGCAGTTCCTAACACATAAAAATATATGGCTTCTAGCCCAAAATCATGCACAGCTCTTCTGAAAGCGTCTCAGAAAGCAGAAGTACAGTGAGAAAATTCCTGCCTTTTATGAATTATGGACAAATGCAGCATATTTTTACTGTTGCCCTGCACGTGTTTTTATCCAGAAAAATGTAGCGCAAGAAGGGGGTATATAAGTCTTCCCTTTCACACCAGTAAGCCAATAGATTCTAGCTGCAGCTTTCTGACCTGCTCAAAGCAGCAGTGACAGCTCACTCCTCACCGTGCTGAACAAGCCCAGTGCTCACAAAAATGACAGTACCTGTGTAATTCTCAATGCACCAAGGATTTGCCTTTCTCCTTTGTCATTGCTGGTCTGGAGGAGACATTTCTTGTTTTCAACGGGTGGGAAACAAAACATCCTCATTTCTTGAATCTGTATTAACACAACATATTTAAATCTCTCTTTAGTGGGCAGGACTTCTGGGGTTATGTCTCTGCAAGGCTGTAAAAATATTTTTATCTTCTCTGTCAAACTTCTTTCTGGAATGAAAGATACATAGAAGTTTTTTAATAATTTGCAGTGACTTCCTGGATACTTTTTATTTACACCGTTATATATATAAAACTATTGATATCTCTATGCAGCAACAGCTACAGCTCACATATTTCTAACAAATGAGACTATGTTACTAGATGTATGCTATGAATTGCCTGGAGGTACTACCACAGAACTGTATGTTTTATCATGCAAGTTGAAAACTGAGTTGTTTTGTTCCTTTGTTGACTGCAATACACACAAGAAACTCTGTAAACTCCAAATTAGAATTGCCAAACTTTTGCACATTCCCTAGTCAATTCAACAAAAATAAAACGGATACTTGAAATCATTAGAATCTGAAGCAACCTGGAAAATGTGTGAGTTGAACTGATGGAAAGGTGGAGGAAGAATAATGCACCAGGACACACATAACAAAAACACAATTTCCTTAAAGTTTACTGTTTACATGCCCATTGCTGGAGAGGGATGTAGCAGCTGAAACAAATGATATAGTGTAAATCTGAAATCAGTTATGCTTGGTATGGTACATAATGCCAAGGTTTCAAATCTACATTGACGGCCCCTGCGTACCAGTTTCGATACTGGCTGTTTAGAAGCCATGGAATCACTAGAGACCCAAGTATCAAAACACAGTCAGTCAAAATTGCAAATGACAATTGCAAAGCTGTCTTAAGAAATTAAGACGAAAGGCTCAGGAGCTCAGCAAAGTTGCCAGACTATACAGCCAAAAAACCTTCTTCCAGTCAGTCAAAAGAGGAAGAGGCTCCAGTTTCTGCGGCTGTGACTGAGAAGGTATTCTACCATCTTCTGCCACAGCTGCCCAAAAGACCTATAAAATGTCTGTATGAGGGGGTTTTAAGGGTCAGTACCTGCAGTTAGCTTGTTTTCTTACATTCCATTGTGGAGGGTAA
This sequence comes from Buceros rhinoceros silvestris, assembly GCF_000710305.1. NCBI lineage: Eukaryota > Metazoa > Chordata > Aves > Bucerotiformes > Bucerotidae > Buceros > Buceros rhinoceros. The sequence goes on from NW_010409456.1 coordinate 45,380, forward strand.
ATTCTTTTTTCAGCTTCAAATATGAAGGAAACTATGGACATATCAGCTCCATGCATTCAAAAAATCACACAGAAATGCATGACCTTCAGGAGTCATAAACTCAGCTTAAACATCTGAGACGAAGACTTATTCCAGTGAAGTAGATGGCAGATTTGATTTCAACAGAGTGTGGATTCCACTCTGTCAGGTTTTGTAAAAAGCTCCAGGTTGATTTTATTTGCAGTTCAGGTTTTTAAGCCTGCAAGGAGTATTCAAATTACATTTTCAATTTTTTCCCTGCAGAAGAGCTAAAAAAAAAATACTTGGATTTTGGAAGAACTGAGATTCTCATTTAGAAAAAATAAAGAGCACAGACCTGAAACTTTAAAATATGCCGTATTTGAGACACACAATGAGGTAACACTTCACAGTTCAGGGCTGTCAAAATCCACCTAGTTAACAAACTTTAGCAGAAAGGAAGGGTCTGGCATTGCCAACTTTGCTGAAACCTGTTTTGTTGTGATTTTTTGTTTTTGTTTTTAAATGATAGTTTCTAAATTGACCTAGTGAAATAAAAAGCTGAGGTTTAATTTCAAGAAATGTCATTTGGGGGTATGTCGAAGGGCCTTCGCGACTGATATGGTATGCACCGGGGTCTGGAGTTTCAAAATCAGCAACAAATTCTACTATTCATCTTACCAAGACAGGATTTTGCATGGGGATAAATTCTCTTCTACCCAGGCCAGTAGTTTTGCCAGCAACCTTTTTGAATAAAAGTCATGCAGTGGTAAAAATAATAAACCCACAACCTGTCACGTTAATCAATGATCAGATACAGTGACAAGGAGCATAAACTGTAAACAGTAAAATTTAGAGAACAGAGGAGTGGAATGGGCTCTAATATATTTTTTGTTGGGAAAGTAAACGCTATGCACAAACACAGAAATTTGTGTCATTACAGCCTAACAAAATGGAGGTTTTGTAGGCCATTGAGAACCAAGCTCACAGCTTGTCTTCCAAAAGTTCTGGAAAGACAAAGAAAACCCTTAACAAAATAGACAAAAAGAAAATATTTTAATTGGTACACCAATACATTACTTGACATAACAATATAGAGTGACCCGCAGGACTACATGAGGAAATACAAGTCCTGCAAAATGTGCTCACATTGGCTGTGAGGTGCACTAGTAGCTTGTAACTGTGCTGAATTGCTTCTCTTCTCCGTTTTTCAGTTTCTGCTTTCCTATCTCTCAATAAATCTGATTAAATTGTGCTTGCTTAGTGAAAGGCAAAGGAAAGAGGAGATGGAACTGGCTAGGGCTGAAAAGAAAAGCAAGGAAATGAAAAAGGCACAAAATAGTAGTTGGCTTATTTTTTTTTTTTAAGCCTTCTGTTCCCTATGACACTTAACACTGTGCAACTTAAAACAGAAAAGGTTTTTAAAAGCTCAGAACAAACACTGTAAAACGATGGAAAAAACCAGCTCCAAATAAAACATTTTTCTAAGCTTTGTGTCCAGATTACATTGTAATAACATAAGCAGAGGCAGGGGTTGATTTTTAAGTTACCTGTTAGACTCCAATCTAATCAGCCATGTAAAACTAGCTTAAAAATTTGAAAGCTTTTCTCCACTTTGAAGAGTTACAGAGTTAGACATCAGTTCTTCATACCACTGTATAAGCCTTTATGTCATGACCAGTGAAAGGAGCTCTTCTGAATACTCTCCAGACACAGGCATGGAAACAAAATACAGAAAGTAGGGGGTTTTGTTTTAATCCCCTAAATAAGAAAGCATGGGCTGAGAGGGGAGGTGAAACTCAGTTTTCAAACCCTACGTTTGTTCAGGCTGCAGTGCTACTGTCAATTGTGTTGATGGCTGCCCTGTAAAGGAATTTGTGAAGGATTTTCTAGAAAAAAAAATAAACTGTAATAAAAAAAATCCGCGCCACTTCATCAAGTTCACTGCCGCATTTTTTAGCTGACTACTCCATATGATCTTTTGTCTGTCTCCACTCCTCCCCGTCTGTTCAGATGGAACTGTGCCCGCTCACAAATTGGACTGTCCGTGTTGCAGATGCCAGATGCAGAATGAATACTTGAACAACAGGAAAAAAAGTAGCTTACAGACACTTCTGACTGCCAGCGAGACACAGCTGCATTGCAGAAAGCACATTAAAAAACCCCCCCAAAACCACTACACCAAAAAACCAAGAAACAACCGTGGCTAACTTTCAAAAAGATGTAACTGAATTACAGTTGCAAAGTAGACAATTGCCTCCTCAGTCATGCGTGTTGAGAGCATTGGCAGGCCAGCAGGTACTGGCAGCAGAAAGTTATTAAGAGTTAAGATTTGCTAGATGCATTAATCAAGGAAAAGAAAACTTTTAAGTGGGTCCACTCAGAAGGTGCATTATTTTCAACATGCATCTCAATGCCAGAGGAAGCCCTGGCCAGCAATGGATAATCCCTGCTAACATTTCTCACACTTCTGCTCCTAAGTTAGTGATAGGCTGCAAATATCACTAGGTTTGAGAAGTACCATTTCCTACAATTTTAGCTGCACTAGAGCCCCAAGAAATGTTGCTTGCCTGCACATTTACTTCATCAAATACAGAGACTGATGTTTTATTCAAATCTATCCCCTTTATTTGTCAGTAATTGCAAAGCAGTATATTCTATTGTACAATAGGGAACTGAGGGAAAACAACAGGGACATGAGGGGAAAATCCAGGCCCCGAAAAGTGCACCCAGTAAGGACCCAGACATAGTGATGCTACCACCTTCCAAGGGTCTGCACCTGTAAAAAATACTTTTATTTTCAGATTTTATTCCAGTCTCCATGAAAATAGCTTCATGGAAATACAAAAAGCAGCCAGTCAGATACATAACCCGGGCCAAGTCTTTTCAGAAGTTGAGTGAAAGATGTCTAGAAGAGCAGAACAGCTTTTTCCAGCAGGTTGTGGTGATGATCCATTGAACCTTTGCTTTGCCAGGGTGAACCTGGAGGTACCATCTGGCTGCTTTATGACCAGTGTAACTTCATGTAAATAGCTGAGATAGATACTCTTTAAATTCTAGGCTAGGCTCAATCATACAAGGGCACAGTCCCAACCAATTCCAGTGGCCTGTTGAAAAGCCCGGCAGCTGCCCTTGCTTCCCCCCATTCTGCTACAGCTTCAAATCTATGCCCTTTTGCCTTAAAATGCTATGAAAACAACTGGATAGGGAATACATTTTTAAACAGGGAACAGTTATTAAATGCTAAATTTCACCAGTATAAATCATTTAATATTAATAACTTCACTCCATAATTAACTTTGCATAACAATAGTTGCTGAATACTCTCACACAGTGATAAGCAACAGGCTCCTCTGCCCTAGAGACAGTACAATCAAAACTGACAAAAGAGAAAAAGAGGATAATGTACGGAGAGATTAAGTGAATGTCCAAGGTCACACAGACCATATGCCAAAGAAGCTGGAGTTACGCTGGCAGCTGCTGTTATGTTAATGTTCATAAAGCAGACAGCCTTAAGATGGCACAGCAAAGGAAGGTGTATTACAGATCTAACTTCCATCTGAAGATCAGTTATCCCTGAGGTCAACCAAATCGACCAGCAGAGCAGGGTCTGATCCATCTGCAGTTTAGAAGGAGGTCTTTCATCTGTCACAGCTCTACAGTGAAGGCTGAAAGAGTTAAATGACATCTTTGGTGGCATCATTTAATTTGATGTTTTAGACTGATTCTGTTATGAATGCCACAGAGAAAATGTGAAAGTAGATGAATGCCTCAGAAATATTAATATAGAGTGATGTTAAGGTTTATTAACCTAAAAAGGTTTGGGGAGCATTAAGGAATGAAAACAGCTGGGTGTCCTGCAAAATCTTTTCCCCTGCCAAAGCGTTGCCTCAGTTGACTGTTTGCCATTGAGTGTCACCTACACCACTGTTCGTGGTTTTGTCCCTGAATATCTAAACATTTTAAATATCCGGTGAGATAAGGACACTTCTTTATTTATGTGATAACAAAGAAAAGACAGGAAGGAGTAGCACAGCTTATCTGCTTTTTTATTGTTGGAGTATTAGCAGGTTATCAGTATCTCTAACCGCTAAAGCAATTTGATTTTGAAATTGGTTTCATTGCTGCCCTTTCCACCTCATTTCTTAGAAGGTTTGGAGTCACATTCTCCATTGATTCTCTTCCTCTGACCCTAGGGAGATTGAAGAGATACTTAGGTTCAGATGTAATGTTCACTAAAAACTCAGGAAAATCTCTGCATGCTTTCTCCATCAAGGCTTTGTTTTGATCAGTCTCCTGGTCTACTTATCATCTACTCAGCAAGTTACATACACAAATGTGAGAGTAGTTTTTTAGTGTATTTGTGGAACTATCCAAGGGCTGATGATTAAGGTAAGTTCAACAATCATCTGCTGCCAAAACTCAATCATAAATGCAAATAGAATGCATAGACAATAAACTCAGCCATTCTACATTGTTTTTTCTTTCATTGACGGAATTTCTGATACCTAGATACATCCAAATTTGAGCACCGTGTTTCAGATCTGACTGAAACTAACAAATTCCAGTGTTACCTTCCATATTTTGCTCATGCAGACCAGAAGTTATTTAGTTAAAATAATGATCTTTAGAACACAAAGATGCTAAAGTGCATACCCTGCACTCCTGCACTTGGGAGGAGGGCTGAGCACATCCCTGCAGTATACCAAATAGTTATGCCTGAAGAAGAAAGCTTTAAAATCGATTTAGTGTTGGTAGGTCAGTCCATGATTTTGACTAATATGGGTTACCTGTGGTACAGACGACAATAAAACCATGCCGTTCTTCTGGAGCACAGTTTCCGATCATGCCTCTGTTTTGGGGCAGGATTTTCAACAGTTTTCCCTGCTTGCAAATGAGGTAATGGCTTGTAGAAAATATGTTGCTTTTCTGCATACCACAGAAAAGCATTAATTCTCATGAGTTCTGTGTCATTGTGTTGAAGCTGCTTTGCCTACTTCTTTTCTTCCAGCAATTCATAGCTGAAGGAATTTCTGTGTTACTGCACCAGAAATATCTATGGCATGTATATTTCTTGTTTCATCTCCTTCCCGTATCCATACAAACCACGTCTTCATTTGTCACTGTATTTCCACCATTGAAACAAAAGGTTTATTCAAAGAAGCTTCTGCCATCAACCTGTTCATTTAACCACTGTCTTCTGGTACCTAGCTACTTCAGATTGACTGCTACATCATCATCATCATGGCTTGGCTTCGCGAACGAAGATCTGGGAAGGGCTTTTCCCACGCTCACTGCAAGCGATGGGTGCACCCTTCGGGCCTGGGCGGTGGATTTTTTAGGTGAGGCGCAGCGTGCGTGGAACTGGCTCCACCCTTTACACCTGAGGTTCATCTGCCAGGGCCTGGCGAGCTTGGACAGTGACAGCAAAGTCCTCAGGTCGTAGGTTTGTTTAGAGTGTCCTTCTCTTAGATGGATGCCTTACAAGGCTAAACGAGCTCCATCTGCCCGGGTTTGGAGTTAGAGTTGTCCTTCTCCTAGGATGGCTGCCCGAAGGCTAGTGAGCCCATCCTGCCCGTGGATACACTTGTCTGACCCTTCAGTTGAGACCTGTCTGGCTTGGGAGACCCCACCAGAGGCACATGCCACCACCAGCACAGCTCTCAACCTCAGAAGGGCACGCAAGCTCCTTCCCCACGGCAAGGGGGTGCCCATGAAAGAGTCGCTGCTCTACCTCTGGACATCACAGACCCGGGCACGGGGCAGCCGGGGCCTGCCAAGAACAGGAGTCCTGGATGTCTCGACTGCTACAAGTTACAGTGTAATTGATATTACTTTATATCACATCATTATGAATCATTATAAAAACCCCCACAAATATTCTTCTTTAGTCCAGACAGGCATTAAGGACACAACGTGCATTGACAGTAACTTCACTGTACTGCCATGTTCTTTTCCTTGGTACCAGATAATATTTAAATCTGAATTACTCACATAAACAAACAAACAATAGATCAGGGAAGAATCTGATTCTTGGCAAATAAGAAACTCTGCTACTGATGTCCTCAGGTCAGCCAGGAGCAAACTGAGGCTTCTCAACTTGAATTGCCTGATCTGAGGTGATTTCCCATTCTTAATGAGACATTTTCTAAACTTCTGCATATATACAGAAAGCTAATTTACTTCTTGAGAGATCAGTCATGTTACCATCTCGACCTAATTAGAGCAAATTGTCTTTAACACAATATTGATTTTAGATTAAATCTTTCCATTGCATTACTAGTAGGCAGCATTTACCTTACTCAACCTTGGTGACAGATAACGTCAAATTCAACAAAAATCTATTTATTAAAGAGCATAGTCAAAGCAATTTTTACTCTTAAAAGAGAAAAGTAGTTAAATTGTGCTAATTGCTTTATCAAATATATATAATACATTCTGTTTTAAGGGGGAAAGTTGCATACTTACAGTGTTTCAGAAATATTAGAAAATGTTTCTGCTGCACAGATCAGATTTTTTGGTTTTTACTACACCTTCGGATCATGGTTTGAGTCCTGTGCTCTGTTTCATTGCTAAGTTTCATGACTGATCTCAAAGGCAGGTAGAAACCAGTATTTGCCCATCTGGTGGTGTATCCAGTTAAGAATCTATTTTCTTTTTTCCTAAGATGTACTTTTGCTAAAAGAAATGAGTTCTTTTGAAAGGGATAGACTAAACCAGAAGATCTCCCAGAAAAGGAACCCTTCAGTCAGCCAGAGCACATGAAATTTGAAAAGTTAAAGTTTGGCACATTTATGAACAAAAACTCCAGCGCCTCTTCCCCAGCAGTTTGAATCGATGAGAGAATTCGCTTCAGTGCACCAGGAGAAACCCTGTGGAGCTATTCCTGCTTCCATCTTCAAAAGTAAAGTACAGCAGACAAGTGCAAACGGGAAGCTGAAGACTGGCACTAGGCTGAGAGCATTTATTCACACCAGATGTCTGCCAAAGGATTGCAGGTGGTCAACACAGAATCTTGCCCACAATTGTAAACAAGCCTTGATTTGAAGCAACAGAAGGAAAAAAATTAGTCTACGGGCCCACTTGCAGATACAGTAGTTAACAACCCAGGCTGTGAATGCACTTGAAAAGATGATGGCGTTGTGAGCAAGTGGTATGTCACCTTCCACTAGCCCCAAGACAAGAAGGCTGAGGAAGCGACGAAATGACCCCCAAGTATGGAGAAAATGAAACATTTGGAAAATAGGCTAGCGGTATAGAGGGAACAATATTTGGCCTGACTCTGACTATGTATTTTAGCATTACTAGAGAAGCCAAGACAAAGAGAAGCAGTTTTCGGAAGTATGTTTGCAAGATGCTGTATCTTGCAGCTGTTTTGTGCATTCGAAACGTGTCTACACCTCCTGCTACACTCATCATGGCAGACTGTAATAGCTGCACTCTTGCAGGTAATGAGTAAATCCCAGCTGTTTTGGTAATGACGTTTTCAGTTCATTGTGGTTACAATCCACATTTTCTTGCCACAGCCTGTATGAGTGATGGAGAATGTTGACAATTTTACATTTACTGTCATTTCGGGTGTTGTTTTCTAGATAATATAGGAACTTACTGTAATAAAAGCAGTCAATGTGTATTGGATGTTTTTATTCAGTACAGTTTAGTGGACATCTGGTTCCCCAGAGAGGATCTGGAAAGCTATACCTGGCTCCAATGAACACAAAGAGATTACCTCTCCTTGCCAAGACCCTAAATTTTTCATGCATTTAAACAAACAAACACAAAAAACCATTTCATGTGACCAGGCCACAGGGTATTACAGCGTAAACAGGTGCATGACCACAGCCACATTATTGCAATCGGTGCTCAGGACCGAGATGGAGAATTGCATTGCTAGCACAGCAACGCCGTACCCGGGGACAGGGACGAGAGAGATCGTCTTCAAAATCCTTCCAGTAAACCAGTGCCTGATTATTGTTAATCCTCATTCTCAATGGTCTCATCTCCTCCTCCACGCACACTTAAGGACTTCACTGAGATAAGACTGTTTTGAAGCCCAGTTATCCTCTGAAGCTTGCTTTCTCATCCATAAAAAAAAAAAAAAAAAAAAAAAAAACCAAGAGTTTTATTACTTTTAAAG
>NW_010409456.1:53544-57755 GCF_000710305.1 Buceros rhinoceros silvestris
AAAAAAAAAAAAGAAATAATCCAGAGATTCATTACTCTTAAAGAGATTCCTGGCAGAAAAAAAGCATTTGATTATGGCCTTGTTATTTAGTTATGATGCCTTATCATTATTTTATGTTTTAAGAAAAAAAAATCTTGCAAAGTCCAAACACTGATTCATGTTATTAAAATTATATTATGCTACAAATAGAAAGAAATAAATGATCTTCTAAAGGCAGAACCCTTGCCTGGACCTTGAAGTTCTATTTGTGTGTTTACCATCAATAGCACTTCACACTCTGCATGATTGTCTGAGCCACCCAAGTTCCCTACTCTTGCAACACTAAGTGACGTTTAAGATTTTAAAAACTAACTCTTAAATGGTGTGTCTATCATAGGCTGTAACATCTCTCTTGCCCAGTATATTTTGCAGCGTTTACATAGCTTGTTGCCAGCCATTGATTATGAGCAACAGGCTTAATTAACTCCTATGTTTTTGCTAAATGCTAGCTAAGTCATCACACAAAAATCCAGAAAAATGAAGTAAATTGTCTGGATCCTCAGTGAGCTCTACTTTTGTTTATTATTTCCAAATGACAACCAGGCAGGGTTAAGCAGGCAATACTTTCTTGAGGATAGAAGGAAAATGCCATCTGCAACATTTGAACCAGCTCCTGTCCTGTGCTAGGAGTAACCACAGGGACCACGGACTACTGCAGCCTCTAAGTCAAATTATCTCACTCTTCCTCTTACCACCATGCAGTCTGGGTAAGGAGGCATCACCGCACCAGAGATCAGCCCGTGACAGAGCTTCTGGGTGCTCATGCCTATTGCTTATTCCGGGGAAGCTAAAGGGGTTTAGCTCTGGGCTGGATCCACATACACACAAGCTGAAGAAGAGCTGGAGGCCCACTGGGCTGCTGTCTTTCCATCACCCCAGGTGAGAAACCACCCATTGGTCCTAACAATAAAATAAACATATGTGGGAAATGAACTGGCCACTGGAATTGGATTGACATATACATTGAAAGTCACACTAAGAAACACAAAGTAAAATGAAATGCATCAACTTGCAAACCATGAAACATAATATTTTTTGAAGGACCTTCAAAAGACTTCAGTGAAATCAAGTGAAAAGTCTCTAGTAATTCACAAAACAATGGTGGAGAAAGTAACACAGAGTTCTCAATGTTATTTTATCATAGCATTTAATGATTGAAGGTACTGTTACAGCTAGCTAGGAAAACAGTCTTGCAGAGTGAAGAATATTCCGTGTTGATGGACTGCAGATCAAACATAATGGGATTACATTATATCAATTCTTTCGAGAGTTCTACTATCTGCTCACTGCAATTCCTCTGCTGGAAATAATTGCAAATGTTCTAGTGCCAATACAATTACTTTGATATAGTCAAAAGATAAGAAATTTTTGTGCTGAAGTTCATTCTTTAAAATGTATTTTGAAGTTCGGTGTTGTCATTCCTTTAGTTTTTCACTTCTTTATTTCCTGCCAAATCTTCCAAAATATTTCACAATAAAATGCAAGAATTCTTCAGATTCTATTTGCAGAGTAAATGATATACATATAATGAAGTTTATCTTCATAAACATCTAGATTTCTAAAAAGAAAATGTTGACCAACAACATAAAAAATTAAGAAACCTTAAAATCAGTTTTAGTATCAATCTTTTCCATTTCAGTAGCAGATGCTGCTCTTTCTACCCTACATATACTCATGGGTGAACTTCTGGACCATTGGTCACTGGATATTGTTTTCAAAATGACTGAAGTACACTAAATCTCATTGACTTTCAGTTTTGCTCAACATGACATGCCCCCTGAACAGTAAGTGACAGATGTGCCCATTGTCCACAGTAGGACTTAAAGGCATCAGTGCCTTTTTGACAGGATTCATTTTCCCACCGAAAATGTTCTGTCAGAAAGAAGTTGGCAGAATCACTATAAAAATTCTTTCTTCTTGGGTCACAACCGTTAAAACAGAGCTTTTAGAAAGATATTCGGAGGGCGTCTAGGCCTGGTGTGTTCCCCTGAATACAAGAAAACTAATGTAACTTGTTTGCTGATAGGTTGAGGAAGAATCCAAGGCTTTGAACTCCTTCCTGTAAAAAGACAGCTAACCCACATTCATTTTACCATCATTTGGGCACAAGTCTGCTTTTTCTTTTTTTTTTTCTTTTTTTTTTCTTTTTTTTTTCTTTTTTTTTTCTTTTTTTTTTCTTTTTTTTTTCTTTTTTTTTTCTTTTTTTTTTCTTTTTTTTTTCTTTTTCTTTTTTTAATTTGTGTGGTATTATTTGAATTTATTCTGAAATAATGTCTGTTTCTGGAAAGAAGGGGCATCCCCATGCCTATTGCCCTCATAGCAAATGGGTTTTCACCAACTGATAGCAAAGGGAGATAAGGAGGGATTTAATAAATTTTCCTGGGTTAAATGACTATCAGCACCATTGTAGAAGGACAGCAAAGAGAGGCCACAGGAAGCAGCCAGGTTTGGCTCCCCAAAACAGCCCGGACAGAGGTTAGGGCTGCAGTACAGCTGTTTTCCTTTCTAAGGCTGACAGGAGAGCAAAGTGCAGTGCATCAAACCTCCCAGTGCTCCTGGTGCAAGCAGTAACTAGGTCGTCATTGCCAGCTTTATGCCCGTATTAAACCACCTATAAAGTCAGACTGCTTCTCAGGAAACCTCTGGCCAGTTTAATGCTCCTTAGCGCACAGTAATCAATCCCAAAAAGTGAATTGAATTAATTTAACTTGAAAAGGTAAATTTATGCAACCATGACATTTTTCATTGCAAGTAGCCTCTGTTGCAACCTTCAAATCTTGTGCACTAACCTCTATGTGTAAAATAGCCAGATCTCCAAGGAAAACTGTCCATCCTGTTCAAAGATTTTAACAGCTGAGGCACAAAAGAAAATGATACCAGGCAACTGATCTCTCTGTAATTGTTTTTCTTCAAGCTGGATCTGCTAGGAAAGCTTCCTTTTAAGTTTGATGAGCAAATCACCATGCACCATCACCTGCACCATGGAGACAGTTTCTACAAGTTACCACAAGGTAGTGAAGAAGAAGACAAAAGTCTGTAAAATTCAGGGAACACCTCCCTCTGCTAATCAGAGAAAGCTGAAAGATCAAATACTTTCTCAGTGGGCAGTTGTTACCGGGTTTACTTTTCAGTTCAGTTCAATAAATTGACTTACTCACTTGTTACTAAAGCAGACCATTGTTACTGGATTTCTTGGTCAACAGCACTTTTTGATACCATTTTAATTAAAATGAATATGAGTCTCATTTACTTTTTGGGGTCTTATGCGTGACACTTCAGAACACTGACAGCGTCAGATGCCATTTTCCTTGATTAATTGGTATATAATTATTCTCAAATGGCTGGGAAGAGTGCAACTTCTTCCTTCATGCCACATTTACCACTCTGATGCTCAGTAGTGCCCAGTACCAAAGTCGTGCTTTCCCTCTGAGAGTGGACACCACTTGCCCACACTCGTCCTCATCTCAGCAGAGGTGCCTTGTCTGCTAGCTACACCAGGCAATTCTCTGAGCTCCAGATGGTGGAAGGGTAACACCAGGCACCAAGGGATGCATCTGCCCCTGCTCCTGGTTCACCCTTGGAGGAGATTTGAGGTTTCAGCTCAGACTGAGGCATTTCTGGCCAAACTGGGCAGTGCAATATCCAGCACAGTCACAGCGGATTGCGCCTACTAGCTGGGAATACCATCACCACACTGTGCAGGGTCCACGTGGACATGTGAGAAAGAAAAGAAATAAAAATATTAATGCAAAGCAAATGCAGCCAGGATTGCTAATCTGTTCCATCTAACAGGAGCTCTGTCTGTCTGTCCTGCTGTTCCTGCGGTGAGGTGGTTATATGCAGACCTGAATGCACTTAACTCATGCTGATGTTTTTAGGAACAGGAGTGATACCATCCCTCTTCTACATTAAAGAAACTAAAGCACAGGGACTAGTGCAAAGACACCTTAAAGGATTCTTTGGGTAAAAGCGGCAAAAGGACATGGGCTTCCCATGTTTCAGGCTACCACAGGAATCACTGCACCCAGTTTCCCCCTGGCATTGATGATAAATGGTCAGAATCACTATTTTAGATCTCATCCCACTTTACTCTTGCAAATATACATCTAATTCATATCAGTGATAGATTGTCCCCTCTGGCCCTATCTTGCAGAATGGAGAATTCTCTTTCC
>NW_010409456.1:57865-93236 GCF_000710305.1 Buceros rhinoceros silvestris
CACACACGCTATAGTTAGAAATAAATATAAAAAACCATGGAGATTATCCTGCTTCTTTAGTCCTGGCATCCCCCATCACTATAAACATTTTCCTACACTGTTGCCATTACACAGATTCTTTAATGAACTATTTGTTCATCAGGGAGCTAGCTTGTAAGCTGTAAAGATCAGAGCTTTATTTCAAAGGGAGGGAAAACATTATAGCATTTCATCTTATGCGTATTTGTCATGGTTTAACCCCAGCCAGCAACTAAGCACCACAAAGCTGCTCACTCACTCCCACCCAGTGGGATGAGGGAGAGAATAGAAAGAGTAAAACTGAGAGAACTTATGGGTTGAGATAAAGGCAGTTAAATAGGTAAAGCAAAAGCCACACACCGAGGCAGAGCAAAACAAGAATTCATTCACTGCTTCCCGTTGTCAGGCAGGTGTTCAGCCACCTCCAGGAAAGCTGGGCTCCATCATGTGTAGTGGTTGCTTGGGACACAAATGCCATCACTCCAAATGTCACCCTCTTCCTTCTTCTCCCTCCAGCTTTCAAATTCCTGAGCATGACATCACGTGGTATGGAATATCCCTTTGGTCAGCTGGGGCCAACTGTCCCAGCTGTGTCTCCCCTCCCAGCTTCTTGTGCAGCCCCAGCCTACTCACTGGTGGGGTGGTGTGAGGAGCAGAAAAGGCCTTGACTCTGTGTCAGCACTGCTCAGCGGTAACGAAAACATCCTTTTATTATTAAAACTCTTTCCAGCACAAATTGAAAACATAGCCCCGTGCCAGCTACTGTGAGGAAAATTAACTCTATCCCAGCCAAAACCAGCACAGCATTTAGGTGAATTTATAACTCACGAAACAAGTTACAGGAGCTTATTGACAGACACTGAAGCAGTGCAACAGGATTTCAACATTTTAGGCATCTCCAGAAAGAAGTGTAGGCTCTGTTCTACAACACACACATCCAACGATCAGAGGAGTTACTCCTTTTCCAGTGCCCATAAACTTTCCTCTGCTGCAACCCTCTATTTGTGCAGGTTATTTTTTTTTCCGTGGACATCTGTCCATTTGGAAACATCTAAGCCACAAAACAGCTGTCAGACAGTAGCAACTTTTGGTTACTCTGAACCAGGGCTGGATTGAACCCAGCGATGACTGAGAGGTGAGAGATTTGGTATCATCTTATCAATTTTCTCAGCCATCTGGTTCCAAATGTGCAATTTAGCAGTGAAACATTACCACAAAGAATCTAACAGCATTTATGAAGTTTAAGATTAGAATTTTCCTCTGAATGATAGATACAATCCTCTCAGCTTCAGCGTATTATGCATTTAAAATATAGCTACCATTCACAGTGAAGCAAAGATAGCTGTATATCATTAAAACTAATGCAATAAAAAATGATGCTCATATAGAAGTGAAATCTCATTTGAGTATTTGAGCTGATGTCGAAGAAAGACGTGTAACTCAAGATAAAGATATCAACAGAAGATAAAGAATTTAAGAATAACATCTGTGCAAATCTCCATCGGAATGCTTCACTTTTCGTATATGAGGTAGAAAACATCATCTTGTGTTTTGCATCGTTTGCATGCACTGCCATGAACTGCAGCAATGCATGACAGTCTTCAAAAACTGAAGGAAAGAATTTAATAGGTTGCTTCCATCAAACTGTTGAGCGTCCCACAAACTTCAGCTTAGTGCAATTCCTGCTAGGATATTCCTCTCAGCCTTCCTTCTGCCCATTTTCCAGGCAAGGAAATGAAGTCCAGGCACCTACCAAGACCCAATGAGGATCATACAAAAAATATGTAGCAGAGGACTAAGCTGACAGACTTCCTCTAGCTCCAAGTTTGCATCCTTGTTGAATGACCATATGACTTCTCATTCTACTTCTATAATGTACACATTACTTTTATGACGTACTTCCTGAAGAGCTTGGAAGCTTGGACTTCAGACTGGGTGGCCAAACCTTGCAGTCATTATGAAGCTGTATTAAAGTTAATGCACATCTAGGAAAGGGAGGGCTATGCTCCAGATTGAAATAGAACTTTAATATTATTTAACATTTTATTTGAACTTTCAGTAAAATATTAATTCATATCCTGATCCTAATATAAAATTCTTTATTATGTAGTGGTACTGATTTGCAGATTCTCACAGTTTTAAAGTAGGCCAAATTTAAGGTATAAATACCCTGAAAATGTCTTTCTGGAAGATAATAATCAGTCAAATGTAAAATTGAGCATGAAAGGTAACACATCTGTATGGATCAGTGCAATTTTGAAGAATAAATTATGTCTAATTAACTAGGCTGAGATAGTAGCTTTTTCCCCACCTCATATTTCATTTCATTGTTTAAAGTCATAATCTATACATTAACTAGCTCTCCACCTGCAATGTGGGGGAGTGCTGCTTGCAGAAGGCTTCAAAAATGGACCAAAGATATCAGGCTGTGCAGTTCCTGGCAGCTAAGAAATATGTCAAATGCTGCTCTCTGTTGTATCATATCCCTGACATTGGTTCTCAAGGAAGGATTCAGCTTGAAAACACCTTTGAAGTGGAACACAAACTTTGAAGGCAGCATCAGAACAAAATCACATTCCACTCTTCACATCTGTCCGTGCACTTGGCAGATGCCGCACACCAATAATTTAAATTAAGGCATTTTTCATTCTCAGGCCTTGTGATAATTCCAGGGCATTTCCTCCATCATATTTGTAACCTATTCATTATACCATTTTACTGCATAATGAAGACAAATGCCAACAGTTTAGCAACAGATTTGGATAATGACAAGATGTACAGTACCACAGAGTAATGTGACCAGGCCTGCAAGTTCTAATTGAATATTTTTCTGATCCCACTTCCATTAATCTCTCCTTCTGTTTCATTTTTCTAGGCATTTTACGTGTTGCCTGCTCCCTTACCCCTTTCCTCTTCAAGCTGCTTGCTGAAAGCATTTTCAAGAAATAGATTCTGCCTCCATTGTGGAGTCAGGCTTTCTTCTTATCAATACACGCGGCTCGCTTGCCGATGAACCGCTGAGCTTCCAGTGGAGGAAACAGGCATGGTACTTAATTGGTATGCTGGCCCATGCAAAGCTATCTGATTGCCTTCAGTAACTGGCAGGGACAGAAAGCATTTCCAAGGGAAATAATTTCTAGCTGTGAATGTGGAATATGTGTAAGAACTGAACAGTAAACACCAGCCTTAATTTCAATATCTCACATTATGCAAAACTTAAAAAAGATGAGTGCTCTGATATTCAAGCAGACCCCTGTGGGATAGGAATGTTATCATAAGAATATTATAGAAACCAATGTAAAATATCCAGCTGCTGTGAGAGTTTTAGGGGCATCAAACGTTTTTGAATCACCATTTTCCTTCCACAAATGAAAGTATTTACCTATTAACAGCAGCAAACCTATATTATTTCGCTGGGTTGTATGACCGCAAGCAACATTGCCTTTCAGTTTAGGCTTTGATAGGTTAGCACTTAATGTCCCAAACAGCCCTTAAAACCTCTGAGGTGAAAATGTAAAACCATAATCCAGCCCTAAATGGTCATTTAAAAAATGATCATCCCAAAGCTCAGGAGTGCCTTTATCTGTTTATGAGGCATTCCAGTTAAAATAGTTACACTAGGAATGCGGGGAGGATGATACCTATTTAATTTTATGGTGTTTTTCTCTCTCTCCAGTGAAAAAAGGTGGCTGCGAGTGCAGCAGAAATCCTGTTCGCTTTACTCACAGAATTGGTCACACTGACTACAGTGGGACTGTTTGTGGAAGAGATTTGGCTTGAACTCTTACTGTGTCAATTATCTTTCTTTACAAGCAGGTTTCTCTTTTTGTCCTGCTTTCTAGCCAAACTGTTACTCATATGCTTCCAGATGAAATGTGTGACAG
Organism: Buceros rhinoceros silvestris; assembly: GCF_000710305.1. NCBI lineage: Eukaryota > Metazoa > Chordata > Aves > Bucerotiformes > Bucerotidae > Buceros > Buceros rhinoceros. The sequence continues at coordinate 61,768 of NW_010409456.1, forward strand.
ACACAGCAAAGATGTGAAAGCAGCAAAAAAAAAAAAACAAACCATCAATTTAGATCAGTGTGTTCAGATTAAAAAAAAAAATCCCCAAAACCTTGACAAAACAAAACATCTTCCTGATACAATTTTTAGGGAATTAGTCAAGGAAGATTTATGCAGAACTGTTCAGACAATACCTGTATTGTTCATCCCTTAGGATTTACATCTGCTTTCCCAGAAATGAGAAGGCGAGAAGGAATTTGTGATATTCAGAGACAATTCGTGTGCAAATCTTGACCTTCACAAACATGTCCAAATGTTTGCAAGTTGATTTTTTTATTACTTGTTTTTCAAGGTAACAAGTGACAGAAAGCGAATTAAATGCCTATCTGGTTGGGCAGTCACCTAAGCTAGGCCGTTAAGTAAGCACAACCTGGCAGCACTGTACAACTCTTTGTTTGAACCCTGTCTGATGCACAGCCCAATGAGCTCATGCTGAGACCTTTTCACTCCTCAAAGATAAATCTCAAGCACTCTTAATCCATTCCTGGGTCAGACACCTCCAGAAGCACCTAATAAGCATGGTGCTGAGAGACAATTGCTGACCTGGTTTTGCAGGAACTACTGCTGCTGCTATCAAGGAGGACCGTTGCCATTCCAAGACATCTGTTCCCACTTTCTCAGCCTGATTCAGGCTTCACTTGCCAAGTTCTTTCAGGGTTGCACCTGAAAATAAATAATAAAAAAAGATCAGTTCTGTGATGTTCTCCCTTCAGGGTTCTCCACTTCAGTGTGAGGAAGAGGAGCTGGCTCTTCCTGGACATCTTCCCAGGCTCCTCTTGAACTCTCCTTTTGAGGGATGAAGAGATGTTCTGTAAACTTTTTTTTCTGTGGGTGGCAGAAGCAATCATCTCAGTAACCTGGGGAGACTAGCTCTTTGAGGAGACCAAGCCCTGTGAGAGGAGCAGATCTTAATATTACCTTTCTCTGGGATATACCTCAGCAAGGTATATCAGCAAGGCTCTCAGTAAGAGCCCAGACCTTCATCCTGAGAGACTGAAGAGCATGACATGATACAAGATCCTTTTCTGAGAGCTTGGAATAAATGCAAAGGCAGTTCTGGAAACTAGCAGACCCAGTGAACAGCCAAATTTGCTCTGCTTATAGTCAGAAGTCTTAATACCCCCGCAAAAGAAAAAAGTTCTAGACAGAAAACTCCGCTTAGTTAATTATGGTACTTAAACACAATATTTTAAACACCTGTAATTACTGACTCTTGTCAGAAAAGATGTGGATTGTGTATTCAATTGGGACAAAATCCCAATTGTCCTCAGACCTTGCAGATCCCTTCCTTCTCATAGAAAAATAACAGGGAAAGGTTCAAAACTTAAATGATATTTTAGCACTGCATATAACAGAGCAAATTCCCAGCAATGGCATAAAATCTTCAGTTTCCCACGTTTAATTGTTTAGTTTTCTTTGATGTTGCACATTAATGGATGGAAGGGGCAACAGATTCGATAAAAGTTCTGTACCCTTTGTGCCTTATTCTGGATGTGAGTGTATGCTGCAGCAATTCAAGATGTCAAGTCTAGCTGTCAAGGCAAAAAAGAAGAGAGATAAATGGTCACCTTGTCGCACAGCTGTGCTTACTGCAAACTAAGCACAAACACAGTATTTAGAACATTAACATTTGAAGAGGTTACAATACACCTCCTAATTAAAGTTTTCATCATTAAGGGATAAAGAAGTTGACAGAATTTCTTATCCTAACTTGCATAACATAACACTTTTCTAAAAGACCAAATCTGAAGGAGATTGGATTCACCTCAGCAAGGTGTGCTGCTCAATGAATTGTCAGATTCATTCAGATGCTTCCCCAGTACATTTTGCCAATTTGATCACCAGTAGTAAATTGGGTGAACTCTCAAATTTCAGTGCATGAGATACCTCATGTGTCAAGATGAGATAATTTTGTGACTTGGATGATTACTTCTGAAGACAACAGGCCAAAGTTTTCTCCTTGAACTTTACATATGAATTGATCAAGTCAGTGCATTTTACATAGTTTAAGGTACCGTCCTGCTTTGCCTAGCCACATCAAGGGAATAGAGTGAAAAAAAGCCATTTTCTTTCTACTTGCAGAACATATTAGCATTTGAGAGGGAAACATCCATAAAAGATCTTATAGAGGTCTTCAGAAAATCCATTAATCCCAGACATTTTGTCCATAGTTCCTTGCAGTGCTATCGGAGTGTCTCAGCTATTGACCTATAATCTATTAATAGCATTTTTTAAGAGTTCTGTTATGGTTACAGGAGATGAGTGAACAGATGGATAGGATGGTCCCTGCCTTGCTATAACCTTTGCCTAACAAAGCTGATAAATTCAGACATTCTAGTTGATAAGGCATCAAGTGAGGCTTTGTCTACAGATAATTAACTAAGATACAAGGCAGAGGAGTCAGAGAAGGTGAACAGTAACATGAACTCTCTCTGCTAAATCCCACAGATAGGGGACTAGAAGCAGAGGTGAGGTAAATGATGCTGTAATGTATACATCAGTATCTACCATTAAGTCAACAAGCATTTGTGAGCAGAGGCAAGACATAACCTAACAAATAAGCAGGTAGTGAGCAATGCCAGACACCATGAGCGCTAGCTGGACCTCAGACATGGTACTATCCCTGCAGCCCAGCTGCTCATTACGCTTACCTTCCCAATATCTGAAGATAGGCCACCTGCCTTAGGTGGCACTTGAACGTGTGGCATCCAGCAACACCCCTGTCTTGTGAGCAGTTTCAGAGGGAGGAGAGTGGCAGAGTGAACAGTGCCATAGCTGCCGACGTTCTGCAAACCCCCACAGACATGGTTCCCTCCCTTCCCATTTGCTTTTGTTTGGAGCGTTTCTCCCAGACCGGAGGCTAGCAGCTGTCTGCCTTGCCTCATTAGATGTGAGCGGTAGGGGTTGCAGCCATCTACCACACTTAAGACATTCAGAAGCTCCCAGACACATAATTGACTCTTAGCTCCTTTCAGCCCCAAAGCAAGCTAACTACAGTCAACAATGATGAATAAAGAAAGAATTCAGGCCTGGTAAATATCCTGAAGTAGAACAGCTGCAATGGGAAGGGAAACAGCCAAGTGAATTAAGCCTCCCATGTTCCTTGCTTAGCCTTGCTTTTCTCTCCCTGACCTACAGCTGAACACAGCCTTTTACGACTGCTCCTCACAGCTTGCAGCTGCACAGCTCCAAGCCTGCCAGGAGCCTCTTAACCTTCCTCTGGTCAGTAACAGTGAATTTGCACTGCTAAGGCAGGTACACCATGGTGCTGCCTCTTTACCTGTTCCTCTAAAGCCACATCTGCCTTCCTTGGCATCCTCCTAGCTCACCTCCAAGGCCATGCCAGGACACACCACTGACTGCATGCTCAAAAAGTGCTTGTCCTAATAAAGCACCTTAGGAGGCAGCCTCAGCCACTGCTTTTCAGCAAGAGGGTTGACACAGCAGTAGGTTAGCTGGTTTGCTGCCTCACCTTGCAGTGGGAAGCAGGAAGAATACACAATCCCTGCCTTGTCAGAAAACTGGAGAACAAAGTGGTTTTCACATCTTCAGATTTAGACTAACACTTATAAGTGTTGCACCTTACAGGTAGCTGCGCACAGGTTTTCATTCTGTTTCTGAGTGGAATTTAAAAATCACTGTGCCAGACCACCAGCTTTTTTTTTTTTTTTTTAAGAACACAGTCTGAAATTTTATCAGCACCGAAATAGGAGGTTGTACAAAAGATTTGGGCCACAAACCACAGAAATTTTCACACATAAACCTCAAATCTAAATTGTTGATCCAGCTGTGATTTATTACTATAGCTACCCAAACAACTGCTTTGGGTTTGCAGAATATTACCTTGAGCAGCTCTCAGAAATGTCTCAGTATCTCTCAGACCGTCCAGCTCTAACCCCATCTCACACTCATGCCTCATCATTATACAAAACACACAGCCCTCTTTTCGCAGGCCAATTGCCAAATTGAAGGCTTCTCTAGGGTGATACTATGCTGAAGGTGGCTCACTGAGAACAATGAATTATGGTTCAGTTTCTATCTCAAGATCTATCGAATGTATTTTATTCTCTTCCTGTTTAAGATAAACTACATAATCAGCCTGTAGTAGAGACCAGAAACCAAGATGATGTTCTGAGCCACTGGTTAAACAGACACAGGATCCTTTCCATGAGGAGCTACAATTGACTTGCTGTAGTAACTTGCACTTCTTAGAGCATTTTCTTAGATGCCAGAAAATTCAACTTTAGTGCCATGCGGGCAGAGAAGAACCTGAACGCAGGTCTACCTTGTCCTAGATGGGCACTTTGAACACCTAAATAACTTATATAAAGTTGATAGAGACACCAGTACATGCCAGCATTTTACAGTTAGTTGTACATAGGAATGGAATCCTACCTTAGCCACATTTTAAAGTTATATATATATATATCTACATACAAACTAATATTCAGGGTAGTATATAGAGGAAATTTCAGGATAGAGAATTTCAAGGAACATGCACAGTTAAGCAATTTAGACCACTTGGATAAGAATGTTTGATGCAGTCCTGTCTAGCAAGGGTGTGCCTGCACTCTTTACTCAAATGAGCAATGCCACCAAAGAGTCTATTCATGTGAGCACAACAGCATGATTTAGCCCTGCCTGATTTTTAAAACTCATAGTAATCATGATATAAACTTGAAAATCAGGACTGACTTGGATATTTATTAGCACAATTATGTCTGCAACCCATCGTAGATTGAACACAATTTTGGTAGTAATTTTCAAATCATTAGCACAGTTTTAGTAACAGCTTATCTCAGCTATTAGACAGGCTGTCCTTAAATTGAAGTCATTAGCAAACACTCTATTTCTGTATTGCTTTGCAGTATGCATTTAGTATATCGGATTATTTTGTAAAGTAAATAGCCTCTGCATATGAAACAAATGAGCATATATCTACAAAACGTAATTATAAGGCTTAACAAATCTATTTCATTTTCCATTATATTAAAAATATTTTCAACTTTTATATGAAATAGCTTCTAAATAATAGAATTTATTGTACAAGATTAATTATAGCAATGATGGCCATATATCTGTGCTAAAATATGACAGTTTAATCTTCCAAATCACATCACGAATGAAACAATTCTGAATCTGAGATACCCCTTTATGGGTTCTAAGTAGAGCTCATAAATTACTGTGGCTTTTAAATCTCATCTCTATTTCTGCAGCAGAGGGGCAAACCAATATTATGTTCAAGTCTGTATTCTTCAAGAAAAATGCTGGTTCATTTAAATATTTTTAAGGTGTTTTCACAATAACAATACCACATGGCTAACTTCCTCTGGAAGAACAACTTCAATTTTCAGATATTTCCTAGGGCAGATAATTTTTATCTTTCAGGATTTTTTTACCCAACAGAGTGCTTTCATCACGCTCCTTGTCTCTCAGAAGGATCAGTACCTTTGTGATGACTGGGAACTCCCCAGTTACTTCAAATTTTTCCCTGCTTGAAAATATGAAATCCCCAAACATGCTAGTATCTCTCTTTCTCCCTCTTTCCAACCTAATAGATGCAGAAAGTATGAGGGTTGTTTTTTTTTTTTTTGGTGAAGGCAAGGAAGGCTGGCTGGTTAGGATCTCCAAACCGTTGCTGCTTGTCGCTGCCCTGATCCAAACCAGGGGAGCCCACACTGTCTGTAACTGTAGGTAGCTCTGGATCTGAACTCAGGGGAAACATGTCCCTGTGCACAGGCCGCCGTCTCAGGACATGGTCTCTAAAGGAGTGCCTACTGGACAATTTGCTGATCATCTGGAAAAAAGGGAAGTTCGCAGAGAAGATGGTAGCTCAGCAAGTACTAGACACAAGAAATAAGCATGGAAATTTGGTGCTTTCATTTGGAAACAATAGTTAGCTCAAACCTGCCACTCTAGAACCTAGCTTCTACCTCTAGTTTTATCAGACTGGTGCTGAATAATATCTGGATTAATGTAATTTGATAGCCCAAAGCAGAACAGCAACATCATGTGCAAAGAAACAACATCAGACTGTGGGACAACATTAATTAAGATCTGGGTTTTCTCAACAACTTGTATCTGAAAGAGGAGCAAAGAGATGGGAAACTCCATTCTTTATGTGCATTTCTTGTGGTTTTCTGTTCTGCAAGACTGGTGTCAGGGAAGTGAGGTCAGCACAAGTGGAGTTTGCCAGGGTGTCCATGCTGCTGTATTTATTTGCAAATCTTTGTCCACACACTGCTCCTGTGAGAAAGACTGTTTTAAAGATGAGGCTGGACAAGGTTGTGTAGCTGTGTTGAACCTGCTTGCTTTCATTAAGTCCTTTTCCTAGGACTTGACTGTGATAATCACCAAAACAGCCGTACTACCACATGGGGGCAGGGGGAGGCAGGAGGGAAGGTCTTAGAAAAAGAAACAGCAATTGAAGTTCCACACGGATAGCAGAAGAGCAAAAGTTATGGACAAGTTCTGTGATAACATTTACAGAAGGTGTTAACCGAGCCACTGTCTTTTTTCTCTACTCCAACAGTAAAAATATAAGACCAGGGAGAAAAATAACATTCACTGCATAAATATTTGGTTATAAAACCTATCAGGAAAAAGAGGTTGTTTTAGCAGAAATTCTTATCAGAATGATGCAAAGGAAGTGCTCTGTAAGAGCTTGTTTTATAGCTCTTGGAGCCTATGAGCACTACTGTGCCTCATGATACACAAACAAGGAATGACTCTGCAGCTGGCTATCAGAAGAACAACTTCCTATCACTTTGATCCCTTTTCAAAATATTTTAATGCACACATCATGCTCAGTATGACACTTGGCTCAAAGTTGTGCTTGGGTATAAACTGTCATAATACGAATCAGATTAAGTTTCTGCGTACTAAAAGCTGAAATGCTTCTCAGATGTCATATGTCTATTTCCAGTTTTCCTCTCCAAGGTCAGAAGAACTAATAGCTTTATGGATACATTGGCCAAGAAGTAACTGCTTGCCTGAGCTTTCAGTAAAAAATTCTTTTTCTGTTTATCAGACTGCCTGAAGGTAATTTGCCAAACACAAGAGAAAAAGGTAAATTTTTGTGTGTGTGCAAAAATGATTTTTAAACAAATCTAGTTCTGCTTCCTGAGAGGCTTTCAACGAGAATAACATTTTTCAAAACAGCACTCACTTTAGAGTTTTCATTTGGCTGTGTACTTTCACTGCTTTCAGCAATCTCCTCCAGGTTGTCCCTGATTTGAAAGCAACTACAAGGAAAGAGGAGACTAAAATATGGGAGAGACAAAGTGAGGCCTTGAGATGAAAAATGGCTGCAAGAAGCTTTTTTTTGTTTGTTTGTTTAATCCAACCTGCATTGCTATTGCCTAAGAGATTCATGAGAAAATACCACAGGCCAGTAATACAATATACTATGATGTTAGGTGCCCCAATGCATAATCCTACATTGCTGCAAATATGGATACCCTCTTAGAAGATGTCAGTTATTGTGTATTCCAAGTTTAAATCTTTTTTATCTGTACTTCTCTACATTATCTCTTGAATTAGTTTCATCTTTCATGTTGCAATCTGCTGCAGCATAAGTTCATGGCAATCCTCATTCCTTATTTCGATGTTCTATATTCAATTCCTCCTGATGATGGCATCCTCATGAGCTCTCAACAGTAGCAAGGGTAAAACCGCAAGTGAGCCATGGGGAAACAGAGTCTAGGAGCAAGATGTCCCCTGGACAGTCTCTGCTGCTTGCTCCCATGTTGGAAGCTCTCAGCATATTCCCACAAGCAAGATCTTGTACTGAGAGAAACACATTAGAAATTATCTTCTTTCTTCATTCAGTTTTAGGCAGATCCTTTCTCAAACCAACTGAATGTCAATGGATTTGCTTCAGGAATTCATGCTCTGCCAATTAATGCCATATTTTTACCTCTTTTAGCTGCTGTAGCCAATGGATTTGAGGAATCTCTGCAAACAAGATTTGTAAACCTGTCACAACTTCCATTCCTTTGGGTATTTCCTGCTTTTCCATAGTTGTTCCCACCTAGCATCAGTTTGAGAGCTCAATATTATTGTTGCACGTGTTATAATGTCTGAAATTTTATGCTTGGCTAGAGAGGCTCTCTGAATTTATTGCCCTAAAGATAAAGTATCAGCTATTAAAGTTTGTCCTAGTTTAATGAGATACACATCTCTTTAGTGTATTAGATGCAGTAATATCATGATAAATATCCACATGCCTGGAATAATCTTGAATGAACCATCACATGCAAACTTACTAAGGTTTTCTAATAATCTAAACACACTATTCATTCTCAGTTTTGAATGCCACTGACTGGTGATCTATATATTTACTGAATAAATCACGTTATATATTCCTCATGCTGCTGCTCCACGGGACTTCATTTTTCTTGCTGCACATTTTGAAATATCTTCTAGCATCATTATCTCCTCTGCACTGTCCAGAATCTCCTCATCTTTGCTACACTACGCTAAATATTGTTCAGCATTGTGTAAAGACCAAAATACACATATTTGACTCTTTAGAAGTTATAAAATATAAATTACTTTTCATACCTGTGTATCTTTATTCAAAGAAGCTGGAATTTCCACCAAAGTAAAACCTGAGACCTGGTATGATATGATCTGACCCATGCTATGATAATATGACAAAGGAAAAAGCATGTTTTCTCAGTTGGAATGAATGCTTCTGGACATCTGTGTCTTCAGGCCAGCAACATGATAGGTCTAAATGTAGTGAATGCAAAGAAGAATTTGTGTGTAAACGAAAGAAGATGCCTACTCAACTCAAATGAACCTATTCTCCTGACAAATTTAAGGTCAGGTGGGGATATAGGGTAATCGAAACTATTAAAACAACTAAGAGCTACCTATAATTTGGTGTAAAAAGAGCTCAGTGGGATTTGCAGATATGACAGAACTGAGGTGGCAATCTCATCAGCTGAACTTCAGATGGGCATGACTGCAGTTTCCATATCTGGTACTAAGAAATCATTGCCCTTTTTCTTCCCCCTGCCTCCATTCAGACTTACTCATAAGTTCACGTGTGTGGAATATGACATGGCAGGACATCGTTGAAAAATAACTCTTTAGGTGAATTGTTGCACAGGTGATTAATAGAAACCATCATTGTTTTGGTATTGCTCAGTTTGATATTTACATGGAATAGCACCACAACTGAAAATACTAATTCACACATATTTCAAGACTTCTCTAACCCTGCCCAGTTACAACTCATCAGCAAGCTCCAAGCAAGGTCTTGGAGGTGTCTACAACAGCAATGCCCCAGCAGCTCCCCTCAGAAAAGATCTGGGAGTCCCGAGATCTTGGGGTGATATGCAACTTCCAGCTGCATGGTATGAAGCTGGTACTCAACCACCACATCAAAAAAAGGACTGTAACAGCTCCAGCACACCCAAGCTCCCCAGAGATGGCAAACCTTCTAACTGTACCGTCTTCAGCGAGCCATCAGGAATCAGTCATGTTTTCAGGAAATTCTGCTTTCAATTAATCACAGACTTATCAAACCCTCCCCACCCCCTATCCAAAATCCCAAAAAACTAAAACCCACTGAAAACCAAATCACACACACATACCAAAAAAAAAAAAAAAGGGGGCAAAAGAAGTAAAAAGCAAAACAAAACGAAACCCAAAAAACTAAAAACCACACTACTAAACCTCTTCATTACAGCAGATTGATGTTTTTGTCAGACAGCAATAGTTCCAATGTCACAGGGGACTATGTTCTCAAACCAAGCCCAGGATCAGATGTATGATGTTACTCTGAGTGAACAAGTGCTTGCAAGAATGCTGCTGCTGCCTTTGCAAAACACATCACTGAGGTATCAATGGAAAAGATGCTATCAGAGGCTAAAGCAGTGGTACGTATTAACATTATTGACCTGCAAAATTGAGACATCTGTTATCTTTGATAGGTTGCTATAACCAGGAGAACCTGAAGAATAGCAATGTACAGAAAAAGTCACAGGGGAAGACAGGATCAAATGATGTGACGTACTTTCATAAAAGGATTACTGTGTCCTGAGAGATGCTCTAGAAAGACACTTAGCATCTACCTTGATTCCAGGTAGAGTGTTGTTGTCAAGAGAAGTGAAGTGGCCTCTGCACTACAAGAAAAAACCAAACCAAACCAAAACAACACACCAAAAAAACCCTACCACGGAGGTTTGGTTTTTTAATCTTTAAATGCCAATATTACATGTTGGCTTGACGTTTGAATCTCTCTGTGGGTGCTGTTCCAAAAAAGCAGTGTCCCTGGAGAATTAATAACATATGAACATTAAAAAAATTCAAGTTCCTTGAGTGTCTGTAATTGACATGTTAAGCTGCACTTAAGGAGAGTAAAGTATCATTATACAGATAATAAATCTTTTCAAGTTACTGAATTACTCGTCTGTACAATCAACCAGGTAATTACCTAAACTTTACTAATAAAAGGTTTCAATAACTACCACTTACTCTGGCTAGAATGAACCCATCAAGCTTTCACACTCTAATACATCCACACTGCAAAATATAATGCAAACACTATAGCAATTTTTAAATAAAACCTGAATTATATGCTGATCTCAGTTCATTCTGAGGCTGTATTTTTGCTACATAGGGTGCATTTCTACACTGAGCTAACTAGAGATAGGCACTGCAATGAGAAGCGTAAGAAAGGAACTGAAATTTTTGCCAAACTGTAACCAACCAAGGTCAGTCTTGGGCCTAAGAGCTCTTGAACTTATATCAGATATCTGAGGTTGGATATCTGGAGAGGGAATTCCACTTCAGGTGAAACACTACTTGGTTTTTATCTGAGAAGGCTAGGATCTGAGTGTCAGTTTTCACTGGGTTTGTTATGGGACGTGATTAATGTGTGACTGAAGACTGTATCTCCCTTCTTTTGAGATTTGTAGGTTCTTACATTCCGAAACACAGAATTGGGCAGCTTTGCTTTCTTCATTGATTTAATGTATGTTATTTACTAAGTTTTTAAGCCACAAATTCCATCATATGAACCAAACATAGTTCATTAATAGTGTAGGAAAGATTCTATTCCGTGCATAGATCCTCACCTCAAACTATCACGGCAATGCTGAAGCATTTTTTGTAAGTGATCTGTGGTTCTGGGGTCTTGGTTTCGATTTGAATTATTTTATTTTTAATCTGCCTCGTGAAGACTCCAGGCATAGAAAATTTCAGTGATTGTAAGCAACATATTGTAACATAAAGCACTGCACAACATTGACTCCAAGAATCCTTAATTCAGATAAATAAAATTATTATAATATGAAGCATTACACAGTGTTTTTCATCCTTAAGAGGTCAAGCTGCCTTATCACAGAGGACTATCAGAAACACTGGCTTTACCTTAGCCAGAAAAATTGTCAAAATCAGGACAGGCTTGGCTACAATACAACTTCCAATGCAAGACACAGTCTCAGAAAAAGCTCGCTAATTACTCCCACTTGCTCCCACTCTCAGGAAGGGAAGTGTGACATATTAAGAGTATCATCTCTGAACCAGTCATAATGACTGGAAACAAACTTGGATTCTTAGACACGAGCAGAACTTCATACCTTGGAGACACATCTGCAAGTGCCTGGAGGCTTATCAGGACTCTACTATTTCTTCTTCCCTTGGAACGGCAAATGAAAGAATCACATCTTCACCCTTGTAACATTTGGAAACCCCCTTTTCTCCTATTCAAGGTATTTCTCTATCTTGAAAAGCGAGAGATAGAGATGGTAGCAAGTAGTGGTTTGCAAGCAAAGTTCTATTTTAAGAATAGCAAGCATCTTGTGTAGTCCCAAGTCTTTGTGAACCTGCCATGGCTCAGAAAACATGTCTGGAGCTCACAGAAGCCCATGTAAATATTTTGCTGTATGTCAGAAGCAGCCTGGAGAGCTATGCTCCATTACTGATGCAGGCACATGGAAGGATTTTTTGGAATAGAAATCTTGCCACAGCAATGGAATTGTTGCAGCCATGTCCTCACACCTGTGTAGCCCTAGACTGCTGTCCACAGCTATGAGGGAGGACACAAAGGCAACTGCCCTCTGAGGGCAACTGCCAAAACAATTTGACTCAATTTGTTCATAGTATTAGAAAAGACACAGGACTGAAGTCAGGAGTCCCCTATCCAGCACTGCCGAGGATTTCTGCCATTAGGATGTATAAGCACAAGACACTGAAGGTTTGACTTCATCTATGTACTTGCTACCTATCTCCACCAAACTCGTGTTTGGGAAGCACAGGGCGCAGAACAGCCTGTAACACTCCAGGTGCCCTCATGAGCTGTTTTTCAATAGAGAGGACTATGCTGTTATGTTGAAACTAGGATTGTTTTGTCCAGCTACTCCTTGTTAATGACATTAAGCATAGTTAGGCAATGCATTTGCTCATTGGTGTCAAGCCGATGATGGCAAATGACCTCCAACCTACCTGCCTATTTCTGAACTGTCCCCCCAAATTGCTGTATGACTACTTCCACCTGGGGCAGCAAAAGACTGAACATTGTCACAGACTGAACAGACACGCACTATTTCTGCACTCCAGAAAATGTCAGCAGTGTAAGGGTTAAGATCCTCTCTGACAGGAAACTAGTCATGCTGAATTCTTCAGTCACACTGTTGTGAGGTGTTTTTCAAGATTACATATCTCCATAGGTTATATTGGCATTATAAGGAACTGCACTTACACAGTAGGGGAATTTAAGTTGGAAATGTGACACTGCTAGTAAAAACATGAACTGGAACAAAAATTACCCAGGAAAGAAGCACCTTAAACCTTTCATTTCAAAGAATCTGCACTCAGCCTGAAGAGAGCAAATAATGAGCAATGAAAGGAGTCTTTGTTATGCAGCAATTCCAAAGCTCTGCCAAAATGTCAAATAATCCATTTAATCAATCAGAAAATTAAAGAACGTGGTAAATTCCCAAGGTAGTTTGAGATTTTAGCTCTGTCAAGTAATTCAAATACTGCATAAAGCTTATGTCACAATAGCAATTACCTAATAAGTGATTTTTGCCTAACTGTGTTGATGTAAAAGTACAATTTAGTTTTCATATTATTTGCAGCCGTGCTCTTGTTGGGATACAGCATACAATACCTCAAGAGATACTGACATTTGTTACTTAAAGCACTGCTTTAATTTAGTTTTTATCACACTATATCCTTCAAAAAATTCCTATCATCTCAACACACAAAGACTTGAATTTCTTAGAATAAGTGTCATGAGATCATGTAAGAAAAGGAAGAGGCTATCTATTGATTCCCATACAAGACTCGTTACATGCCTCTGACACCCAAACTCCTATCATTTCAAATGCAGGTTCTTTATGATGTTTACATTTTTACTTCAGGACAGAGTTTAACACTCTTGAGAATCCTGGATTATCATGAATTAAGTTCTGGAAATACCAAACAGGCTACACTGAACATTTTTTATATTACAGACTATTTTCTATCCTCTCAAAGGACAAATTTGGCAGGCTGGTTACAAATGTAGATTTTTGCTTCTAACAAGCCTAATAAAGTTACATATCCATTTTTTAAAAGTGAAGTTAATCACAAATGTTTATTAAAGTAAAAAGTTCAATGAGTAGATGCAATATGTTAGTTTAGAAAACTTGTCAGTCTTAATATTGTTTGCCAAAATAATTCTCTACTGTTCAATAAAAATTACAAAGTTCAGCTTAAATTTCATAAGCCTTAATTTTAAATCAAACAATTTTATATTTTGTGTTATCTATACATTTGCATACAGATTTCCAGGCATTTCTTCTGAACTCTGCCTTGTGTCAGTGGCAAGAGATGTATCCTATGTCTACCTGTAACAATATGGACAATATCTGGTTTTATTTCTTATCTTTTAGAAATTGAAATGCTGACACGAAAGAATCATAAACTCTATCAAATATATACCTACACTTCAGTTTTTAAAGAAAGTATTCAGCACAGCAAACAAAGCCTGACCTGCGCTCACGACAGCAGGTGGTGAGTGTCTTTGTGATCCTGGAGCCTATTAGCATGATCTCCTTCAGTGGCTGGATGAATAGGGACCTTCCTTTCAGAAGCCACAGTGAGTTTCACAAAGGCTTCTGTGCAGAGGAGGGCTGGAATGAATCCAGAGTCATGCAGCTTTCACCAACCCACTGATGCTTTCTTTGGCTCCCCATCTCCACTGCCTACCTACCTCCCTCTGTCTCTCTGTGACTTGTTTCCTGGTCTAGTCTCACTTCTTATTTCCTATGGACAAAGACTGCAATGAAGACAGTAAAAGTATCCTACAGAAATGTATTGAAACTGGTCACAAGTGGAGAGCTCCTTGGCATGACTTGCACTCACAGAAAATTCTGCAGAAAATTCAAGAACTTTGGCCAAAGAGTAAGCACCAAATTTGTATGATCTCTGAGTAGTGCTAGTCTCCAAAATTCATGAATCAAGAGCATCTCCTCCAACCTCCCTCTCCAGTGTTCTTCAGAAGCACAAGCACCTCCAGGGCTGAAGAACCAAGGAGACACTCTCCTCATTCTATTTTCTTGGAGGGGAAGGGAATTAACCTACAGAGCAGGAGGCATAAGTGAAATAAGAATCCTATTTGTTCCAAACGGGTTTATGAGATAACTAAATTTTTTTTACTGTAATGGTTTTTAAGAGTTTCCCTACTTTCTGAGTAACCAAGTTAATTCACTTAGAATGCCATTTCAGGTTGACCAAATCTATTGAAAACTTTGGTCAAATCAGAGCATTTGATTTCAAAGTTGAAAAAAAACATATCGTCTCAAAAAGTTCAGCTGCCCAAGCAAATAACCAGTGAGGAGGAGCCCAGGTTCTACCCAGAAATATGGGTAGCGACATAATGAGAGGCAAGTTTATAAGGATATGTAATACCTTGAGGTAAATAATCCAATAGAGCTGGAAAATCAGGTATGATTCTGGTCATATGTACCTTTTTCTGTGGAAAGGAAATGCTAGTTTTAATCTAGCAATGACTGTTGAAGAGTAGAAAACCAGAAAAGAACACCGCTTTGTGTTGAACGAGGTAGAGAGAAATACTGTAACTCATGTAACGTTTGCCAGATAGTCAAGTTCTGCGTGATTGTAATTAAAAAGAGTGTATGGGAGAGGAATGGAAAGTAATACACTGTACAATATTTTTTAAAAAAATCAAGAAAACCAAAGAGCATTAGAATATATATTAAATATTGTAAAGGATAGTAAACCACCAGGTTGACAAGGCACCTTTCAAACTAATCCTAGAAATTCAAATAATACTGAAAATTTTGATCAGAAAAACTTATGTATCTCTCTCAATCCTTCCACTCCTAAGCCCACAAACTGAAATAGCACCTCAACTTCTCGTCTTATAACTTCACAGCTATTTTTCCAAAACCCAGCATGGGGTTGTGGATGAACAGTCAACTGACACTCACATCAGCAAGACAGCTATAGTGCTAGGAGAACAGGTAAGTGTCAGTCTCCAGAAAAAGCTTTTCCAATTTTATATTTATACAGCTATTGCAAACCTCTCTTCTACCTCCAGCGGCAAGGCCCTCCCAACAGTCAACAAAGTCTTTTCTGTATCCAGATTGAATTGCTGTAATTTATTCTCCATGATGCTACTCTTGAAGACTGCTTTAATGCACTAACTCCAGCAGACAGCAACTATCCTTGATTTTATATTCCTGCCCTTGAAAAACACATTACACTTGTTTTCACAGATTTGCACCCTTTCACAGGTGACACTCAAGCTGTTCGCATTGTCCGAGAAAGAACTTACAAAATCCTGCTTGTATTTGAGAATGCTAAGTTTGCTTGTCCTGGAAGTTGCTATGTATGCTGCCTAAGACACTATTTTGAAGGCATACATAGCATATTGTCTTCCTCTGGACTCAGGCTGTTAATAAATAAAGAATGCATTCAACATGGACATTTACAAAATATTAAACAAAATGGTAAATTTAGCACTTCATCTCTGTGACAAGACCTTGCTTTTTTTCTGACAAGTGACTAAATTTTAAACATACATGCACACACTTTTTATTCAAATTGACACTGACAAGAAAAATACTCTCTTCACAATCACAGCAAGGTGTCACTTAAAACTTTATTCTCAAATTCTTACAACACATAATTCAAAGAGGTATTTCTGATGTCACGTTGCGGGATGTAGAAGAAAGCATATTTCCTGCTCAGAAAAAAAAGGAAATAAACAGAGTATCTCCACCCTGGAGGCAGAGGGAAAGGAAAATGACTAGGGTAGAAATAAATTTTTTCAGGAAAGATTAGACTAAGGAAGGTATCTATGGATGAACTACTACCTCAATGAAAAAAATAATCCCAAACTGACACTACTCCAACAAAACCCCAAAATGTGTTTAAGGTATAATCACTCCAGGACAGGTCATCGCTCACTAACTCCCGGGTTGAACATCCATGGCACTTGAAATGCTCATGAAGCCACTGGAATTACATCTGCAGACACGGCATGAAGAAAGGTGTCAAAGTGCAACAGCACTGTTAGGCCATTCCAGTGCACAGTTTAGTTTTTTTATGTACTTACCTCTGGTGTTATTTCAGAGGACCGTAACTTTCCTGGCATTTCTCTGCACAAATTTCAGCACACCGCACCACGACTTCTATTTCGAAAACCAGATTTAGACAGTTTCCAAAAGCCATGCTTAAATTTTTACTCTTATCCTATATTTCATTAGCTAAATGGGACGAGTGAAGTTGTCAGGAGGAAAGCTCCTTGTATGCTGACAGCCTTGTTATGGCAGACATGAACTGCTCCTGCTCTGAAGAAAAAGGTTTGCTCTCAGCAGACACAAAGCAGTGTAGCTGCATTAGCATGACACAGAGCCAAGTCTTATACTTTCCTACCTCACTCTAGAAACCCAGTAAGAGTAAGCCCGTGTCATTGACCAAAAGGTTAGGTTGGCACTCTGTATTTTATTGGGCAGGAATAAATTTTTCTTTACTAGCCAAATATCCTTCAGATCATAGAAAGCTTGTATACTCGCCCCAGAGCGAACACATCACACCAGCTTGTACTGTCAGATGTCCCTCAAAAAAATGCAGGTATGACAAGTGGCCCCTGTGACAAAACCTGTATGTTGAAACTCAGTTCCGAGTTCCCTCCGTTAATCCTTACTATTAGCCAAGGTGGAGACAATCATTTGCACAGTGAGGTTTATGTTGTGCTAATAAAGCAAAGTGCCTCAAACTACTTATACCAGGTTACTTAAGGGCTTAAAAGCAATAACTTATTCAGAAATTATGTATATTGCAATTTCAGAGTAGTTCCTGATTAAACGCACAGTACTTGTTATCTTCCTTTGACCACAGCAGATCAGGAACTACTATAGGAGAAGGAGCTGGATCCTCCTCAATTGTTCACAATTACTAAGTTATTTAACAAGTTCCAGTCACAGCTGTGTGAATTTACTGAAAACAACAGCATTGTGAAGGAAGTAATCTAGAAAGATTAATGGATTGGTACTGCTTAAACTGAGGTCTTAATTCTTGGCCAGTAAAGCCTTTCCAAACTGGTGCTGACATACAGGAAAAGAGCTTTGCTTTCCTTTAAGATTCCATGTTCAATCATTTCACATGGCTTTTTTTTTTGTTGTTGTTTTTTTTAAAGAAGTACTTCAACTTGGAGATCATTTGACTCTGAAAGTAATTTGGAGACAAAATACAGTACTGAGACATACACACTATAGGTGGGGTGGGACTGTAGACTACTTTTCAAAGTATAGTCTGCAGTAAAGATGAATTGCATATTATTTAGGAGTAACAACAACACAGTTTAACTGCAATTAATCATTCAGCTGAGAGAAACAGAGAAAAAGAGCAAGGGAGCCCATGTGAAAGTATTCAAAGAACTTTGTCCCAAGTCTCTGAAAAGTAATCATTATTGAATATCACATATTGAAAACATTTGGGATGAAATGATGAAGACCATTTTTAACTCAGCCAAATATAAAGTTGAAAAATAAGCCCAGTTTATTCTCTTAGCAGTACACCCTGGATGCTCTTGGAAGCAATTCTGTCAAATCATAAGGAAGAAAATACTTTGCCTTTTAATAGGAGTCTGAAGGTAACTTGTTTCACAGGTTTTTAAAAATGAGGGGGTAAATCGGTATCTCTCGTCTTTGTAGGCCCAAGTAACACTGAAATAATTGGCACACATCATCTGTGAATTTAATCAAGGTTAAATTCTTTCGGTGCTATTTGATCTAAAGCAGAAATTTAAATTTATAATAAAATGGGAAATATATTGCTGGGGCTTTTCACCAGATGTCCTTAGTTACAATAATGAGGAAGTACTTTTTAGAAGACAAAAACTTCACACCTGAGAGAAATAATAAAGGAGTCAAAGTACAAAAAAATCAATAATGTTTTATTAGCATATGCTTCAGAGAAACAATACAGAAGAAAAACTGTAAATAGCCGCATCAGAATAAATAACATTCTGCAAAACATTCCCAAAGGAAATCGGTACCCAAGAGCAAAGCAGATGGAGCAGTAGGGCAGTATGTGGAATGGCAGCACTGTAAGGATTTTTTCAGAAATTGTTTTCTGCCCCCAACACTGTCAGCTTTTATCTCAGTTCCAGAGAGAGAAAAGATCACACACTTTCAGAAAGACATCTAAGCGAGGAAAAGAATTCTTTTTTAATCCCCAGATCATCTCTCAGATTTGCTCTTGAACATGGAAATAAAGAACCTGGACCACTTCTTAACAGGGTAGGCCTTGCTTTGATTCCTTCTTAACTTTCAAGCATTTAGAAATTAATTGGCTTTTCTTTGTATTCATTTTTGCATGTGTTTATTAGCTATATTAAATTCTTAGCTTAGTGTTTCATATACAGTGATATCTTTGGCAGAAAATGAAAGATGTATGAACAATTTAAACACTGAATGGTGATGTAAAGATGGATCAGCTCATTACAAACTGATTTTCTCTCATCAAACTACGTGGGTGAAGGATGAAGAAACAAAATGCAGAAGCATGGTAGTCAACATGGTGGCATACTAAATCATCTTCCAATCATTCTCAACAACTCTACAACTACAGCATGCTATCCTGATGGCCCCATCTGAGTTGATGATTTTTCACAATGTATTTCATGGCTTCCATCCCTACATGAGACTTTATTACTATCACATAGGAATAAAAAGCCATAAAACACTAGAGTGAATTTATCTTGATCAGATGCAATACTTACTTTCTTCACATGATTTCACCACCATTCCAAAACTAACCAATGATTTCATGCTACATTACTGAACATTTTAAACTACATTTCAATGACAAGAAAGACACTGAAATGGTTACATCACAAATTAACAGAACTTTAGCCTTTAAACATTCCTACCTATGAGAATCAAGAAACAATCACGAGACAACCATTTAAGTCACTGATAGAAGACAAGACACCACAGAAAAATATCACTTCCACATACATCTTTCAACACATAAGGAAAGACAAGAGACACAAAGAAACTGGTATAGATTAAAGCTATGAAAGCATCACTACCAGCATCTTTTAAAAACTATTTTCCATAGGAACTTCCTGGCATGCATTATAAAAAATTCAGACTCCATCACTAAAACATCTTTAAGACATCTGAGCTAAATTGGAGAAACAAAGCAAAATACCTGCTTATGGCACTGCAACAGCTACTATCACAGAGCTGCTAGCTAATATGACTCACTTGTCCCTACCTTCTCAGATATGATAAATTACTACAGCTCCAAAGACCATATTTCTCCTGATGAAAGACCAAATGAGACAAAGTATGATATACCCTTATTTTCTAAGCCAGACTATGATGCTGAGGTCCTGGTCTGAAAACAGCTATTTATTAATATAATTACTATTCATCTTCTTATTGCTACTAATTGGCCAAGTTGAAACACAAGTCTCTAGGGTCATTGAAAAGTCAATACAATAATTTAACTGCCATTTGAAAATAATTTTGCTTGTACACTTGCAAGCAAACTAAGCTGCATCAGAAATGTCTTGTTAAGCTAAAAGCCTCTGCTTTACCAAAAATATTTTACATTTTCCTAGCCATGTAACCCCACTAGCATGATACCAATATTAACTCTGTCCTACTGTTGACACTAGAACTAAAATTTAACTCAGATTTGAGTTATATACTGCTATCCTTTCTCGCCTACCAAGTCTTATTTCTTGCATAATATAATGTTGATAGCATAGAAAAGAGCAAGAAATCATTAAATGAAAGGAAGTGCATAAATAAATTCAATTATCATGCATAAAACATGCAAATGACTTAAAGACTGCATATGAAACTCTAGTTTATATTCATTAATCTCAGGTTGCACTTTTGAGGGAGAAAGAGACACTAATCGACTCCCGATTAGTGCACTCCCAAACCTTCCAATTTGTTTTTAGGTGAGGGTTAAGTGAGATGTATTAAAATAAACACAGCTGCTCACCTTCCTCAACCCTGTTTCATTTGTGGAAGAAGGTGAAAACTAGAAAGTATATCGCAGGCTTGGGGTACTGGGAATTTGGGCTTTTTCTGTGCTCCTCAGGACTTCCACTTATCCACTGCCGTTCCTTTTATTGTTTGGTTGGTTGGTGGGGTTTTTTTGTGGACTTTTTTTTAGCTAGAAAGATAGCTGTGCTGGAGACTAGTCCAAAAACCATGCTAGTGAGCTGACATGGAGAACAGGGCAGGGAGTGTTTGGGCTTGCCTAAATCCCACCCTGTTTTCCTCCCTTCCCTACCCTGAACTAATGCTGCAGATGGACCATTTTAAACTGGACGCAGTCACTTCTAAAAGTGGCTCAGACTGAAGCTGGCATGTTGCTGCCACGCGGCTCCATTAGGTGGAAAACAGGGATTCATGAAAGGACTTGAGCGGCTCAGCTTTGCTCACCCAGCTGGCAGAAACAAGGAGGCAAACCCCTTCGACCCACTGCCTGCTCTGGGTTGTGCTCTCCAGGCATTCCCCCCAGCCTCTCCTGAATTAGCTGAGTATAAAAATTGTGGTCTCCCAACTCCCCCTGACCTTTCCTGCCGGAGCTGGGTGCTGATCCCTACTGCTCACCCTTGAGCACAGGGCACCTGGGGACAAGCCATTGTGGACAAGATCAGTACCCACAACATCAGATGAAGGGGAAGCAACAGGCTGATCCTGCCCCAGGGGAAAGGAAAGACGATGGGAAGGAAAACGGAGTTTTAGCCCAGAACAAAGAAGAAGGGAAGGGCCTGTCACAATCCTCTGGCAGAGGAAGGTTAAGTAAAGC
This sequence comes from Buceros rhinoceros silvestris, assembly GCF_000710305.1. Lineage (NCBI taxonomy): Eukaryota > Metazoa > Chordata > Aves > Bucerotiformes > Bucerotidae > Buceros > Buceros rhinoceros. The sequence goes on from NW_010409456.1 coordinate 83,116, forward strand.
AAACAAAAAAAGGTCACCAAATTCATTTTGTACTGAAACCAATGAATTCGGGTGAGAGGCACAAAGGGGAAAGGTTACAGTGTTACCAGTGACATAATTTCTCTTCCCTTTTGTAACGTGATTGGAAATTAAACCCCATTCAAAATCTTACATTCCTCTGATTATTTTTTAAATGTTATCCTCCTGAACTATAGACAGTACACCATGAAAGCACAAAAACACATACATGTAGACTCAAACATATATTCACATAAACGGTTTCAGACACAGACCCACTTCTGCTGACAGCCAGACTCTGAGAGCTTTTTATTAGAATTAATTTCTGCACGTTTGCAGATGCTAAATTAGTTGTAATAAATAACAACAATAAGGCAGAAATCTGTCAACATCTTGACAAATATTCAGAGAGCCATTTAGTTAGGAAATATGCTTATGATATTCATTGCTCCTAAAAGAGAAAATGATTATACAGTAACTAAACCCTAAGTAAGAGCTAAAGATATTCACCTCATGAAGCCATTTCTCAACTAGCCCCTTGGCACTTGCTGGAATTATTCGCAGCACGAACTCTACTTTTTCATTTTCTGCTGACTCCATGTGGTTAATTTCTTTCTTGTGATTAAAAGTGAGCTTGGCAATTCCTTCAAAGCATTTCCTTAGGTGTGGTTGGACGTGGAGTGGATCCTTTGTCTCAAAAAGGATTCCTGAGAGATCATTGCTGCACGGAGAGAAAAAAGCCTGAAAAACAATAAAAAATGAACTTCAGAGTTATTTATATAAACACATTTTACACCAACACCGTCAGCAGACAGATGAAATGGACTGTTTACCTTGGAAAGAATAGTCTTTTCTTCGCCAAATAATCATTCAAGGCCTTCCTGAATGTCATCCAAAAGCGATTCTGCCTCCTTCAACTTATCCAGCATCTGGGGCTGCGAGATAACCCTCGTGGCATTGGTCTCCTTCACTGACTCCTTCGTTATTAGCCTCCTGGTGGGTGAGATAGAATACAGTGAATGTAATAACCGTACTTCACACAACAGGCTCTCTCTCTCTTTTAAATTGAAAATCCCCTTATTACAAAACAAGGGGTGTTCTTTTTCTTCTACCTTTAAGTAGGACTGCCACATTCATTGCTTTTTACAAAAACGCAGCTGCTTTTTAAGCTACAGATAAATAGAATCTGCCAGGCAGTAATTCTGCTCAGTCTGAATGCATTATTTTCTAAGTCACTTTGGCAAGGGACTTTTTATTATAAACTGGAATGAACAAGGAAAGTCCTTTTCTTAACTCATTATGACTACACTTTGTTCTATACTATTAACTTAAAATGCCAGATGGATCAGCTTTTTTTTTTTTTTTTTTTTTTTTTTTTTTTTTTTTTTTTTTTTTTTTTTTTTTCTTCAGCCAGTTCAATAAATTAACGTGCTTTTTCTGGGAAATTAGAGAGATAATTATTAAGACTTTATAGACTAATGATGAAAATATAAATAACGCAGGACAATAAAGAATGGTGTTTCAATAACATTCACACAATCCCTTTGATATGCACAATGCAATCTCCTGTTTTAACACCACTGATGCATGGACTCAATCTACAGAATTTTCTTCTTACAAAGCCTGGTTAAACTGGATATTTTCTAAGAACTGAGGAAAAAAAGCAAAGCTGAAACACCATTTCTTTATAACTATCTCTGGCACCTATTTCGTTTTCCTATTAGACTTTTAATTTGTAAAGATCAAGAATGACAGAATAAAAAGCAAAGCTATAAAGACAATAAACCAGACAAACACGAGGACTTCTGTTGTTATGTTTTCAACTATAAGACATAATGTAGTATGTTCGATTTGAAAACTAGTTGAGGGTTTGGTGGTTTTTTTTTTTCATCTACTTTCAAGAATGGCTTAGTTTGCAAAGAAGAGTTTCATATTCCCCATTAATACCAAAAACGAGAATACAGTTCTAAGGTTTCGGGACCTTTGGTGATCCAGAACACTTGACCTTGACAAAGAAAAAGATACCCAGCTACATTCCAAGTCAACAACAACATGTTTAGCTTAACCACTGTTTATAATTCATTAACTACTGGTACACAAATGCTCCAATGAACATAATGTAAACATTTACATATTGTCACATAGTTCCTTTTATGCAACATATACTGTGATCTGTGATGAACAGAATTCAAATAAATAAATAAATTCATTTTTCCTTATTCGTTCAAATTCACTTTCAATACTTCTGAGTTGAAAACCGTCACTACAGTAGAAAGACCTATCGACAGAACTGCTTCTGTCCAGCATTCAGGATTATAAATTAGAAAGAATCCTGGAAACAAGAACTTGATCAGTGACAGAAAACTCATACTCCCACCATCTTAACATCACACTTGCATTCAAAATATTGCCATCCCTATGTATTTCCACCTGGAATATCACGAGGGGTATTCATTATACATTTTCCAAGCCTCTACTGTAAGAAAATACTTACAGCCAGCAACAGTGACATTGCTCTGAGGTGCTAAAAATCGCTATTTCCATGAGGCACTTCTCGGTCCTCTGATACACCTGGCAAACCATGGACCCTTTTGGGTTGCTGGTCTTCATATCTGGAGGCCAGTCTGGCTGCCTGAGTGTCAGCAGAAGCCTAACTCATGTAGAATTAAGAACAGCAAAACTGTTCCACTCAATATTCATTTAACTGACTGCACTTTATTTTAGTACCAAACTGTGTGTTTGTTTACACTCCAAATATGTCTTTTCTTATTATCTCTGAAACAAAGACACTATCTAGCATGCTGCCGATTTAGGTACGTTATCTTTTGTGCTAAAATAATGAAGGAATTTTGAAATGCTTATTCCTTCTCGCTTAAAAATATATCTGGATCTGCCCATCTAGCAACATTTCTTTTTGTAATTTAAAGGTAAGGACACTAAAGAAATAAATGTGAATCCAAGCAGGTTTGCCAGTGTGAGGTACTTCAGAACTAAAGATACTCTCAACAATTTTGTGACCAGCTTACAGGCATCTGACTGGACTTCAGATTACCAAGTATCCCATTTTTAATGTTGCTAATATCAATGGTGTGCAATACATTTTGATTAAAAATGAACCTATTTTATTTCAGCTGAATCAATTAAAGGCAATGGAATAGTCAGATGGCACCCTGTGCTCAAACTCTGCTGAATACTGACAGCTTTTCACAGAAGTCAAGGTTATGGTGCAAAATGATTAAGTGACTCAACAAATATTAGAATATTAGTTGAGGCACATTTACATACAGTGACAATATCTATAAACTCGCACTTCTGTTCTTTATCCATCTGACCACGTTTCCCTACACTTTAGAAGGGAGACTCATAATGAATTCAGGAAAAAAGTAAAAACAAGCCACATCACTTTACTAAACCTCTTTGTAGCTACCGCTTGGCTTGTAACTATAGGTAAGTTAGCTGCATATGTCCTCCAATATATTTCTGGCAAGAATAAAAACAAAATGTTTCACAGGTACTTGTTGATGTGCATGCACTTCCAATATTCTGCAGGTCATTCAACAGCACATCAGACATAACTAAACACAGACTGAATATTCTGGGGAAGCAACAGCAGCAAAGGCCATTTTTTATGACTTTCCCATGCCTGAAATGAAACAAATCCCTAGGTCCTAACCATACAGGGAGTAAGTTAACCCAAATGCTTACCATTTCTTATTGATAGCTCTCCTTGTGCTGTGCTGGAGTAACTTGTGAACCAGAACTTGAAGTCACTACTCCATAATAACCTGCATAAGTCACAAAAATGAAATCAGATATCCAAATGAGTTTAAAAGAAAGCATTTTTCCCAATATAAAAATATTTGACATAAAATACTCTAGTAAATATTTTGCTAAAAATGTTCTTTAACTCTTTACAGTTTTACTTCCTGGAATGCAATGAAAAACAAGCTGTGCACACATGCTTGTTTGCCATTCTCATTCAAACGATTCACTAACTTACTGGGAGCCTGTGCCTCCATTGTTTTGCAGCTCACATCATAAAAACTAAACAGATATCAGTTTAAGAAAATGAACTTTAAACTTCATTTCCCCCCTCAATATTCTAAGTGGCATGGCTAAGTTGGAAAAGTTTTAAATAATGAAAGTCACTGAAGCTTAAATCACATACAATAGTGAAAGCTCAGATGTGAGATGGAGATGAAATCTAAAAGCTAATTAAATTCAACAAGAGCCTCTCAAAAGCAACATACCAGCTTAGCCTCCCATGCTAATATTTCGTTTTGAAGGGTGCAGTAAATGGAGGGCTTTTCATGGCTGCAGATTTCACAATGTGATCCACCAGCTAAACCTGAGGGGATAGGGAGAAAAAAAAAAAGATTAGATGCATGGATTACTGTACTGAATAGATGCCAAGGCCAAGATAAAAAGAATAGATAAGTTAGGGCTTCTGAGGAGCTAAATTTGAAGCCAACCAGCAAAACGGATTGAACCTTATTACCTCTAGTCACTGAGAAATTCCCTAGACAGTTGGATGTAATTTGAAAAGGTCAGAAAAAAATTTCCTTCACAGTATTATTGCTTCATGGTTTAAGGGTGTACGTTTGTGAGATGCCAGCTCTAATCATTTTTATTGACTTGCTCTAGAGAGACAGACAAATGCATAGGGAGGCAAGACAGATGGATAAGACATATCCTACCTTTGTTTCCAGTTCTAAAACATATCACAGTATTAGGTATGTTTTAATGCTAATCATTGCAGTTATCCTTTGCCATCTCTGAGAGGAATGTGCCCTGTTTCTCTAAGTCAGCCACAAAAGGAAGAAAAAACTCTGTGCATATTATTGGAAACTTGCTATAATTTTTCATATTTGATCTGAATGTTCACTGCATTCCATGTGAATCTGAAATATTTAACTGAAATTCGGTAAGTGTAATAGGATTTTCTAGATAATATTGTGAATGCTCAGCTGATTTTTCTTTTCACCTAAAGGGGAGCAGTTCTCACTGAACAGATTATAGAATGACCTTCAACATTCTGACAGTACAAGCTTTGTTATCAATGTAGCTGTCTTAGAAAAAACAACCACCAAAAAAAAAAAAACCCACACCCAAAAAAACCCCCAAAACATACTGACTCCAATTAAAAGCATTTAATTCTTTAATTTACCATACACAGATGCTTGTAATCAAGTATGAACATTTGCTAACATTACATTTACAGCAAGTTTTTTTGTCATGCAATTAAAATCAAAGGAGATTTAACAACACAAAAGCAGAATTATCCACCCCAACCCCTGGAAAAAGTTTAATTAACACTAGATTTTCTTTTGCTCAGAAGACATTTGTCTTCCATTCACAACACAAATATCAGTGTTCACTGTATCCTGGCTTTGCATGCACTGCAGAAGCAATTTTAATGGCCATTAAAGCAGAGCTCTGTGAGTTCCTCTGCTGTATTATGTTTATGAAGCCTGCCTGAAAGCTGACTAAAACTGTTTCCACTTGGATAAGAAACCTATTTCCATATGGTCATGTTCCCTCCCCTCAAGCCCCACACATTCAGAGAGTAACAAGAAATTGCAGCAGAAGAGTTGTACATATATTCACTCCTCCAGAACTTTATAGCTCTGAAAGGAAATCAGAAAGGCTTAGCTGTAGCGAGGAACAAAAAGCATGGGGAATTGTTCTGCTAATGGAGGCTGATACTTTCAATTGAAATGGCAGTGTTCCCCAAGAGAAAGGCTACATGGACCATTTAAACATAATACTTTTCAACAATTTAGGAAGCTTTCGAAAGAAGGCGTGCACCTGCATATATGGAAAAGGGGCTGGGGGGGGGTAATCACATACTAGATTTGTAACAATTGATTTAGACTCTACTACTCTTTTTTTAATCAGGCTCCCACTGTCAGCTTCAGGATGATGCTGAAGAAGAACAGGAATTTAGGTTTTTATCATCACAGACGTGTAACCAGAGTGGAACCCTCCAGTTTCTGTGGCAGCATGACCCTATTGTCATTTTCATTCCTCTAACTTTTTACCAACAGAAGGAGTGCTAGAGAAATTGTTCTGTCATCCTCCTGATCAAAACTCAAAAATGAAGTCATAAACCCTATGAAACTTTCTGCCAAAAGCCCCCAAACTTAGTCATCATGAAAACAGGGAATGCTCAAGACACAAACATTTAATGTCAGAGACTCAGTTTTCCAAAGAATATTCCTCCAACGTGCTTTGATACCATTTACAATGCCGTAATGTGATGCCACCTCTTTCCAACTTTTCTTTTGTTTCCCTTTTTTGTTTGTTTGTTTCCTGTGTCCTCAAGAGCAGCGTATGTTAACAGACAAGTAACTTAAATCCTGATTCAGCGTACCAGATGTAGAAGGGAAGGATAGTGATTTTGTTCTCTCCTTGCTGATCACTTCTTAACAGTGGTGGGTGACACTTTATCTAGCTTCTTGGAAGTGATGCTGCATGCTCTTGCACACTGCCCCCTCTCTGAAATCAGCCAGCATTCAAAAAGCAGAGAGCATCTGTAAGATATTCAGTGTGACATCCTTCTCATTCTGAGTCAACAAACATGTGGGAGAAACCGAGACTTTGATAAAACAACCAGCTCATGATGAGAGCTATCCAGAAAGAGTGAAGCTGATCCTATCTAACCCTCACACGTTGGTGGCACTCTGCCCCTTTTTATACGACTGTTTGCCTCCCATCTGTGGCTTTTATTTGCCATGCTGCTGGCAAATTTACACAAAATTAAAATTATGGCTAATTCACACTGTAGCAATAAGGTTAGTTAGCCACTGAAACAGATTGCTCAGAAAGATGAGAAATTTTCAGTTACTTCTAATCAGGGTCTATTTTTAACAATATTCTCACAGTTCAACCACAAGTTGTTTTGTTATGTGCAGAAATCACGCTTCTCTCCTTTCAAGTCTTTAAATCTATAGGGCTGTCACCCGAGTGGAATGCCAGTTGGTGTAACTGGATTGCACCACAGCAGTGGTCTGGTAGGATTTCTTTCTTTTTGCCTTTCTCTGTGTGACCAGAAGACTGCAACTTTTATAAATATTACATTTGAAAATACAGACCTCACAGTCCTGTGTCCTAACAATGACAGAAACTGTAGCTGCTGTTGTCTTGTGAACACTGGATCACTGAAACCTGCCCGGCATGTGATTTTAACTGTAGCCAGACAAAAAATGGGAACCCACACAAAAAACCTGTGTTTTCTGTTGGGAGTACGTACCCTTGTCAGCCACAAGACAGGTATTCCCTGCCTGTCTTTCATTAGCTGACTTGAATGCACCGCTCCCTTCATTTCAGATGCAAAGCCCTCCTCCCCACACATATGATATCAAATTGAAATGTCATTTGTCTGCCTGGACCAACAATCAGACTCCTCATGGGACTGGAGGGAGGGCTGGATTCTCCTTTCTGTTTTACCAAGTCTAAAGATGGCCCATACACTCTTCAATTTTGTTCTGATCAGCAGAGATGCTCAAGCTGTACCTCTCTTAAAAGAAAAAAAGAAAAACACAAACCAACAACAAATAGCTGGCTGTAGAGCATATCCCAGACATAATCCTAGTTTTAAATGAGCTCCAGTGTCACTTAAACCTGCAGCAGGCCATGTTGCTCACCTACATAGTACACGTAGAAGAATTAGGTAATGATTTTACAGATAAGAAGGAAAGGCTTGTGAGATGGATATAAGTATCATCACTAAGATTAACTCCAGTAAGTAGTTTCAGCTAGTAGCTATCAGTTTTATTACTTCCAAGTATTCCAAAAGGTCTTCTCCTTTCTGAATGGACTAGCTACTAGAAAAAGCTGATGTGATGACTTTTCCTTTACTATTGCTTGTTTGGTTGGTTTTGTTTGTTTGTTTTTAGCTCAACATAGGAAGATGTTCAAAGAAAGCACATAAAACATTCCAGCTTCTTACATCATACTGGGGCAGCTAAGCCTGTTTTGTATTTTTCAAAACATGTCTTAATATTGATGATCTTAAAGGTCTTTTCCAACCTAAATGATTCTGTGTCAGTTAAACATTTACTAACCATTTGCTATGTCTTAAAAGCCACTCTGTGAAGTGCATAATTCAAACCTGTCATTTTTTTTTGCTACACAGACGAATTAAAGCACTCTCAAAAAAGGCTGTAGTACACTTATTAGATGTAATGTTTGTCTTAAATACCAACTCATAATTAAAATAAATTAGACGTTCTTAAAGATGTAAGGAAAAAAAAAACCCCAGCTTGTGGATTTCTTAGGCATAAAAGTCCATCTTGTCAAATTCTTTGATGTGAACAGCGATTCAGCTCCCAGCTCTAATATTGTTAAAACTAACTTCCAACAAATTAGGTTTGGAAAAAAAAAAAAAAATACTGTATATACTGCATCAGAAACAGATAATGTTTTATACATGTTTAGTGGGGAGATTGAAAATCTTCTATTGTTTTTAAAATCACTTATGGAGGGACCTCTAAAATACACGTATATAGGTACAGGAAGAATTTATAACCACTTTCTTCTCTCAGGATTTCAACTAGCAGTTCAATGTTGGTTGATCACATGGAGAATGCAAGCCTAAATATATGTATCTGTCCCGGTTTGGGCCTCGAACCTTAACAGTATCTTTGCACTATCAACAATTGACAACACATGAATCCTTCTGTCTTTCCGAGATGAAAAGTGAATATATCTTTCCAATCAGTAAAGCATTCTCTGAAACACAGTTCTTAATGATTTGCATGTTAGACTTTGAACTTTAAGCCATTTGCCTGTTTTTCAAGAGTAATATTTAAATCAATAGCCAGAAAAAAATTTTCTTCAGTGTGTTGCTGAACCCTCTCCAAGTTATACACACTATAAATAATTATTTAACAAAATTGAATCTCAATTTTTGTACATTTGTTTTTTGTTATTAGAACTGATGTTGGAACCCAGAACATATGGGTGAGGAAAGAGCTTGGCTGCCCTACAAAAGTATAATGAAGATGCAGTTAAGGTTCTCCTCATGCTGTTCATCATCTCATCAAGCAATATGAAGTTTATTTCATGCAACACAAGACACCAGAGGTTTTCTGTTCAAATTCTGTATTGCTAAAAGTTGCGTGTCTTTTTTAGGCCTCAGACTACACTCTGAGTGACGTTCACTCTCTTTGGGTTCTACTCCAAATATTTAAGTCTATAATCATTTAAATCTAGTAGCCATGGTAAGAAAACCTCTTTTTAAGGCCAAGCTTTCTTTCATGTCTACTGTAAATTTAGGAGTTTAATAATTCCTTTTGACATAGATATGGTGAACTGTTTTTGGCTTTCTGAGCTGACAGAGCACTGACCCCTCTTCAGCCTCATCACAGCTAAACAGCAGTAATACACACCTTCTTTTTGTTTGATTCCCTTTTTTATCAAGTGACACTAGCCTTTCAATTATGTCATATGTATATATAAAGATGTATAAATCTATAAATATGTAATATTTATATCACAAATAAGGCCCAAAGTCAACAGTCAGGACCAAGGAGTTACTGTACTTTGTACTGTGCAAGCAATAGTGGATATGCCTGTTGCCCCGAAGAGTCTTCCATTAAGTTAAAAACCATAGTGTTTTGCTTATTTTTCAGCTGTCTGTGACAGCCTTGTGACATTTCATTATTTGTTCACTTACAGTATACTTGTCATTGACAAACAAGCACAGTTAAAATGGTACTGTTGATACTTATGCTTCTCCTCCATGACATGCTGTTTGTATGAATGCTTCCCCCCTTCCCCCCCCCCACTATTTGCAGCAAAGTAGCGCCTGGAGCCCCCCAGCTGCGATCACCACATTGCAACACATACTAGAACCCACCATGTTCTTCACTTTGCTTTCTCAGAGGCCTTACAGCTAATCCAGATGAAATGTAAGTTGGAAATGAAAGAGAAATGAAGTGACTTGCCTAAAAATTTCCCTTTATCCCTCCATCACGCATGGACACACACTTTTTTTAAAGAGAAGAAAGGCAGCTTACAGAGAAATATATTGTACAAGTAGTAAGGAATAGGAGTTTGTACTATAATGAGGAAATAAGTAAGGTTGTACATTGTGGGTGTGACCCCCCGGCCGGTCCGGG
>NW_010409457.1:0-329 GCF_000710305.1 Buceros rhinoceros silvestris
CGAGCCGGGCGCGAGCCTGGTTCAACACCTCGGCCATGCCCTACCGCGTCCGGCCCCGCGTCCTGCCGGCCGGGGAGGCCACGGTAGGGTGACACGGGCACGGGGGGCCCAGGGACAGGCGGTGGTGGCCGAGGTGTCACTCACCCGCCCCTCCACAGATTGTCACCCACGCGAGCCTGGTTCAACACCTCGGCCATGCCCTACCGCGTCCGGCCCCGCGTCCTGCCGGCCGGGGAGGCCACGGTAGGGTGACACGGGCACGGGGGGCCCAGGGACAGGCGGTGGTGGCCGAGGTGTCACTCACCCGCCCCTCCACAGATTGTCACCCA
>NW_010409458.1:0-2143 GCF_000710305.1 Buceros rhinoceros silvestris
CCTCCCTCTAGGAGTGGAGAAAGAATAAGCAGCTGTGCTGTGCTTAACTGCAGCCTGAAGTTAAACTACACCATAGATGCAGCATAAACAGGCTCAAATCACCATGACGAGCTTTAGAGAGTGGAAATGTTTATTGAAAGACACAGAGCTTCTATTCCTGTGTGCCTGCTTCCTCAACAGCATGATCATCAGCTTTCTGTTGGAACCACAGCCAGATGTTTAGATTATCCCTAAATAATCTTCAGTTTCTATCAGCTACGTAACACTGCTCTTAGACCAAACCCACAGATACATCTTTCCTAGTCAGCAGTGAGATGATCTGTGCCACGAGACTGAACCCAGTAAATGGAAAACCCCTTAGCTTAGCACTTTGCCTTTGTATTACAACATGTTGTCCCATGACTTCAGCTTTTATTGTGCAGTTCATCCGTTCTGGTATAGAAATGCCTTCATTAAAAGTTCTAAAGTGTCTGGATGAAAAAAATAAAATACGTCCACGTTTTAAAGAGAAAACAGGATAACAAAGGTAATGAACAACAGGTAAAATTCAAAACTCTGTTGGTCACTGCTGTTCAGGTTTTCCATCTATTCTAATTCCAGGCTCTCTCATATTGAGCTCAAAAGCAAAAATTCAAAAGCAAACAATGAGAAACAAAAGAAACAATATGATAGAGACGTATATCATGAACAAGGTATCATCTAAACAAGAAAGAGTTAACTGATGGCTGTTAAACAAGCAAAGAAAAACCTTAAGCTGCTGTCGGTATATTTAAAGAACATACGGGCTTATTTCAGTTCAGAAAAACTAGATTGTATATTCTGCCTTTTATTTTTGCTTAAGAATTTGGAAGAAAGATGCAGTTTTACAGATGTGCTAGTGTCCTGTACCAGCAACTTAACTTAAAATACGGAAGCAACATGGCCGATGAAAGAATTTTAAGAGTTGCCTCTCAGCTTAAATGAGCAAGGTCCTGCTAGAATAAGGCAGGGCTCTGTCCTTTAAGTGACAAAGGACAAGGCAGAGGGAGGGATGACAAGTAGTTACTGACAAACTAGGGGAGTTTTGTAAAATTTGTCCTAAATCGAGTGTTCTGTGCCCCAATTAAGCAGACTTCAGGTTTCTAGTCAAATCTTCAGTATAGTGAATACTGATTAAAAATCCAAATACAGGGTTTTCTTTTCCTGTTTTGAAAGGGAACAAAACAGGAACAAAACTAGTGTTTTCTGTGCCCCAAATTTCACAACTCCGCACAAATGTTGTAGTACGCAACACGTCAGTCCCGTGAGCTTACAAGAAGAGAGATCCTGTCTCCCCTTCCACAGAGAGAAACAAAGACCAAGTTACAGAACATCATATGAAAAGCTATTTTAGCCAGGCAGGTTTGTGTATTTATGTTCCAGTATCAGAAGTCAAGCCATTTTCTCCCAAAGGAACACCATCCTGTAAGGACATTCCCAAAGGAACCTCACCTGTGCCTGTAAGACTATTTATGGTGTCCTACGTCCAACCAGCAAGATTCCAATCCTGACTGCTGCTTGTATTCTCCTTGCCTACCCAAAAATTCTCAAAAAAAGTCTCTTTCCTTCTTGAACTTTTATATTTTAAAAAATTTATAATTGCCAACTTTCTCTACCTCTTTCCCCTGATAAATCAGTTCACCATCATTCTTTGCTACTATGAAAGTGGATCTGTTCTGTCAGCCATTTTCTTTTAACATGAAAAAAAGACTTAGCTACTCTAATATCACTCGAAGCAGTAAGAATACAGCTGGAAGTGAAACAAATTGAGTGCAAGTACGGGTTCTACCAGTCGTGAGAACATGATTTTTCTCTCTCCTGCTCTTAATCTTTCGTGTAGGCTGAGCTCCTCTTCCTTGGGTGTGCTGCAGTATCACACTAGCTTAACTGCTGCAGCAGAGTCCTGAGAAAGTCTAGTGAAGTGGCCAACAAGGTGGAGCTGAATTACAAGGTTTTAAATCAGAAACACAAAACAAAAACACAACACAACCACTTTTCATTGGAAGAGCTACAAGATTATATTTGTCCTTAAAAATTTCTTTGATCAGAAACCCTGAGATCCGTCAAATCACAATACAAAAACAAGTGCTGTGAACAGTTCTAGCAGGAAGAGCTCAGTTAGCAG
>NW_010409458.1:2250-13465 GCF_000710305.1 Buceros rhinoceros silvestris
GGAATGCTAGGCTCTGGATATCTAATTCTTTGATCTTTCCACTTTACCTTTTAGGAGATGAAAGGAAATCTCTACCCTTGTAGAGAGAGTGTGGCACAAGTATGGGGGTACAACAGCCAATTATTTTACTGTAACAATCCCCAGATCATCCTAGATCAAATAAAGACTTGGCTGCAGTCTAGAGGGCTGGCTCTTCCTCCATCTCAGCCTTATTTAATCATATTTAGCCTTGAAGAAGCACTGGGTGACAGGGTTTTCTATGACTCCCCATTCCTCACCCCTTCTGACAACAGCTTGCTTTCTGTTCAAGCTTATGCACTGCAGCTGTCTTCGCTCAGGTGCTTCTGTTTTCTGTCTGTCCCCACTCCAGTACTTCACCCAGCATCCAAGCCCTCTGTCGGTTATGAGCTGTGTTCTGTGTCCCAGAATGACCCTTTCCAAATTCCTTCCTTCTAAGTCATCCAGCAAAACAGAGGGAGCCTGTTACAATACCACCCCACCCCGAGTGCTAGCTAGTCTGCCTTCTGCTGCAGAGCAGCCTGTCTGAAAAGTCTTCTCCAGTAAAATTCCTACTCTTAGAATGGAAAATTTCAGGCACAAACTTTCATAGAGTTACAGTGAAATGAAAACAGAGGAGACTAACAGAACCTGATGTACTGTTTTGGAAACCCTGACCCTCAAGGTAACTTCTTGCCAGAACACGCTTGTCACAAAAAATATGTTATTTCCAACCAAGTCAACATTGCCCTAAGCAGTTTATCACGGCTCAGACTAACCTAAGAACATCAGCTGTTCTAATTTTTTTTAGATGCCTTTGGGCTTTTATTTATCACATTACAGATACACAAAAACCACTTGCAAAGCTGATGCTTTTTGTATTTGCTTTTAAGCCCAGAATTTAAAGTGATTATAATCAATTTGTTAAGAGAGTCAGCAATAGAGGGGAATATTGCTTAACAGTCAGACATTGATTCTCTCCTCCCTCTCGTGTTGCAAGTTAACCCAGTCTGGTCTGTTTAGCCTATTGTAAATTATTCTGACCACAAGTGTGCTCCATGTAAAGTCTGGCAAGAGCAATAGTGGAAAAATTTAGACGAAAGGTTTGAAGATAGCAAAATTTGTTTTCTGATTATAATGGTTAGTATATTTCAGAAATAAAAATTGTAAATTAGTGTGACTTCTTAGTACCTTTTTATCAGTACTAGGAAACAAACCACCTACTTGGCAAATAATTTGAGAACAACTGCATTCATGGGACATTTCAACCTGGCTGTGCTCCCTTTAAGGCACACTAGACTACGCAGTTAGGGAATCAGAATCCTACCTTACATTTACCATTTCGGAGTGGTTCTGCAGCAACAGTTCTGGCATCTCCCTTCTTTCGTATGTTCAGAAAGAACCCTCTTTCTGCCAGGCCTACACAACTTCCTTCAGAGGACAGTTCACGGTCTAGACCTACTGAGACCTTGAAAAAAATTTACAAGAACATGCCACTGGTTTCACATGTGTCCAAATACATTTTGTGAATAGTTTTAAAGAGCTCTCAGAAGGCAACAATGTTAAAACCTCTATCTGTAAGCATTGTGTAAACCATTAAAACAACAAAGGACAAACACACGCCACATGTCAAAATTTGGGTATAAGCCTACCTTTCTGTCCTTCCAGAACAAAGTAGGAAGTTTCTGATCTGCTAGCTCATGACAACAGGATTTTCTTGGAAACCCATGCTTACTGTATTTGCAGATGGTAGCTTGTACAACCACAGAATTCTTCCCTGCATCGTGCGCTGCCTGCCTGGTAAGGACAGGTTTTCTACAGCTTATTGAAACAATCCCACAGGATGCTGTGTAGACTTCATGTCTTCAACAGAACGAGTTTTCTGCTAGGCAAAGCATACTATCACTTCAGTAAAATAAAGACTGATTTTAACATTAGGGTATTAGCTGTCAGACACATCAAAACAGCTCTATTTAAAGAGAGGCTCAGAAAGACTCATCAATGGCCACAGGTTCCTCAGACTCAGGTGTTCTACAGGTGTGTTAGCATGAGAACAGCAGACAGCCATCAGGGCATAACTACAAATTTAACATCAATAGTAGATGACTTCTTGGGGGACAGTAGTTTTCCTTGCTTTTGTGTAATCTCTAGAGACAGCTGATACAATACAGCTACTCCAGTATTACTTCCTTTAGAGCATTCCTGAAATAACCATATCATTACACACAGTAATGAAACTGTATTTTATTATCAGCAAAACCAGATTTTGTATCAAGAAACCAGGACCTATACACTTTTTAAAGAGCTACCCACGTAGAAACTGCTGTACTTAGAAATCAACTGATACTTCCAATTAAAGAAAAAAGCATGGAGAGTTACAAAAAGAAACAAAACCAAACCAAGAAGCAATCAGAAAAAAAGCAGACCTCATAAATGATGTAAAATCTGCCAATATCCTGGTCCTTCCAGACAACAATAGTCACTAGCTCCTATTCACAGTATTCCAAAACAAAAGTGACTTGCTTGTTCAAACTTTCTCAATGTTTTCTGCTTACCAATTCCAGGCATGCAGTTTGGCAAAGGCAATCTACCACACAGTGCGCTCTTCAGAACTGTTTTAGCATTTTCTTCTTCCAAAAAAGAAGGACAACACAAAGTCACCAAGTACATATGCTGTATCTTTTGGGGAAGGGGGTGGGGAAAGAAAGAAGAAAAAAAAAAGGAGGGGGTCTGACGCAGTGAGAAAGCTATGTAGACAACTCGTAGGCAACAGCAGAGGCATATCTGAGCAGTCTGGAGAAAGGCAGGAAACTATCTTCAGTACTCTGCATGGAAAGGGTACTCCTTGTAAGTTTTGTACCTGAAGGAAATCGAAGAAGAAACATTATCTCATGCATGAAAGATACCACATGCAGATGTAACTACTGCAAAGAGCCACCAAGGGAAGAGCTGAACTGCCTAAAAGCAGAGTCAGATTGATTGTTTTCCCTGGTAACACACTGCGTTGTATCAAAGATTCAGTGCCTTCAGTTGTTAAGGCTCTAAGCATTTCAGGCCATGTCACCCAGGTGCTTCATAGACAACCAATTCAAGGTCTTGCTGTTTACTGCCAAGAAGACCTTTTCCGCAGCCTTCCAACAACAATTTCACATCTGGCTTTAGGCTTCCAAACCACGAATCCTCGCATTACTTTCTGAATGCCCACCCACTTTCCCAACCACTCCTGAAGAACATGCATTCGGTTTTTATAATATACCTAAGCGTCATGGCAGAAAAACAATACCACAAGCAAAGTTAATCAAGAACTTGAGTCTGCACCATGCTCATTCCTCCAAAATGGAGAAAATAAAAATTATGATTAAGAAGCCTCTTATTGCAACTCCAGCTACAAAAAGTTTCTCACAGACTGAACTGAAAATGAACTTTGACTTATGCTCATCATGATTTGGTTTATAACATGACCATCTGAAAATCTTAACGAGCAAAAGTTATTTTGAAGATTACCCTTTTGGAAGTTGAGTTTGCGTATCATGACTTTCAATCAAGCCTAGTATCTGTAATTTCACATACCTACTGATAACAGCTTGAAAAGAATGCCACTGCTACTTACGTGCTCATTGCACAGGCTCTCCAGTTTCTGTTAAAGCTGAGAATAGTTGCCATCTCCTCTTTAGACAGTTCAAAGTCAAACACCTAACAAGAGAAACAGCTGGAAATCACCTCTTTGAACAAATCAGAGACTGTAAGCAAAAGCCACAAAATAAAAACCCAATTCCATAGTGTAGCAGTGCTTGTTAGAAGAAATGACTGGTTTATGAAAGAGGGAAAGGCCGAAGACTGCTCTGGACTTCCAAGACTCCACTAGCTAGAGTGGGGGAGAGAGGTATTAAAAGCCCTCTAACGTGATTGCCAGGATTACCAGCACAATGCTTCCAGAAAATTTATTCACTGCTGCTCTCCAGATGAAACCTCAAGTTTGCCTACAGCCTACTGAGAGCTAAGCACAGAAAAAAAAGCCCAGTCCTTTCACCTGAGGAGAACCTGGGAAGGGTGAGACAGGATCAATTACTGCTTCTTTGCAGCGGAAAGCCACGCCATCCCTGAACATACCCTACACCCACACCACTCCTCATGCCTCACCTTGAAGTTCTCCACAATGCGCTGCGGTGTGACAGACTTGGGAATCACAATCACATTTCTCTGGATGTGGAACCGAATGAGAACCTGCAAAAGGCACAGCACTGAGTCAGAGAGAGAATGACTGGCAGAGCTTCTTCCAACAGTTATTTGCAGTAAACTGTACAATTCAGCAGAATTAACCCATTTCTGCAGAGGTGCTTTTCCAACCATATCTGAATTCTAAGCAGCACTTTCTGAAGTGCAAACAGAGAAGTGGTGGGGCCTCGGGTGGAAGGCCTACTTTCTCCTTTCCCATCCAGTTTAGCAGTACTTACTCCTTCCCCTCACACCTATGCTGTTAGTAGGCCATACAAGGGTATGCTGCTCTGCAACAGGACTGAGATGGGAAGACTGAAACATGACAACACCTGAAGATGCATGAAGACAATGTTTCTTGCTGATGGTCAGAGAGCTCTTGCAAGCAAGCACTGCAGGCCACACACTCAACAAACCTGTGCTGCTACTGAACACCACAGAAAAGCACCGCAGGTGACCCGGCATGAAGAGGCAGCCTGTCCTCCACATGGTCACTGGCTGTCCTGTGCTGCAGGAACGGGTGCCCACTGTCCAGCACCTACGTACCTGTGCGGGGGTTTTGTTGTGCTTGGCTGCAATCTCTTTGATCTTGGGGTCATCCAGAAGGGAAGGATCCTCTGGCTTAGCCCTACACAGAGGGAAGAAGATCAGTGGCAAGAAACCTCCATGGATCCAACCTCGCAAAGATCTGCATCTGGATGAGTAATTAACGGCGCACTCGCAGTCTCCAAAGTTTCAAGCATAGTCCCTGCCAGCTCCCTCCCCAACGGCAAGGCAGCCTTACCATGGTCTGTCGGGGGAGCCGAGCGGACTGTATGCTGTGACAGCAATCCCTTTGGATTGGCAGGAAACGATCAGCTTCTCCTGGGTGAGGTATGGATGACACTCGATCTGGCAGCATAAGAGCACAGGAATTGACAGTGATTTAACTGCTTTAACATGTTCCAAGAATTAGTTTTTAATCAAATCAAAGGCTGATTTTTGTTCTACCTTATAGTCTCTGTGCAATATTGCTCAGCCTTTGTTTTCCTGTATGCCCCCACCCCCTTTCTACTATTTGTAGCAGTTCTCCTTGGAGTCGAGGGTCCAAGGACTGTAACACCACTCCCTGTAACTGCTGATCTATAAAATCTCCAGCACATGGAATGCCTGGCTCTTCATAACCACTGTCCCCAAGTGGGACAATTTAGTAAAACACACACACAGGAGAACTGTAAAATCGTAACAGGATAGCAGAACAGTAAGTACAAAGTTCTGTTTTCATCCCTAATTAAACATGCCATAATGGGTTTTCACTTTATTTTTACAACTACCATACTAACTTCAATACCAGTATTGTTTTATTCGTTTATTTGCTTTGTGTCAATATTCACACTGAATGCCTCCAGCCTGCAAACAGTGAGAATGGCTAACTGCTACAGATTTTGGACCTTCAGCTTACTCTGTTTTAGACTTCTCATAAAATGCATGTGTACTTACCATGAATTTCTGTAAGAATATCTACATAACAGAATACAGATTCCTTAACCGTGGATCTGTATTCTGGCAAGCTAATGCACAGATATGCAGTATGGAACAGAAGTGTCAGGAGACAGTGAATGAACATAAATATTTGATACTTTGCATAAAGGGATTTTCAGGATAGTTCCACACCAGGGAGCACTACTTTTCTTTCAAGCAGACAACATCAAAAACCTTTTTGACTACACCATCATTTGAACCTTCTGCTGCATTGCCAGAAGTCCCTGAAAACTTGTGCTACTGGCAGAAGGAGCGAGGAAATGTAAAACATGGGATCAGTTTACAGCCGCCTGTGCTTTATTTGTAGTTCTAGGTGCTTGCTGCTACCAGAAGCCTGCACGGCTGTTTCTCTTCTGAGGCACGCTGGAATACCAAGCAGAACACAACTCAGTTTTTGGGACAGATTATACGTATGTATTTTGCTTCAGCAGCTCCAGAAACACAGCTACTCAAGAGTAAAAGAGCACCTCATTATTTTCTCAGCTATTCGATAGGTAGAGTTTATGCAATGTAAACACGGCATAGCCACGCTTACGTGGCTGCTGCGTCTCAAGTTGAAAGGCTTCTATCTCGTCTATGTTCGGATCGGGATGAACAGCCTGTGGTATCTTAAGTTATTTCAATCTACACTGTGTGATGATCAAGTACTTAAGAACCAGATTTCCTTACTGAACTAAATACTGTTATCATTGTAATGTAATTGCTACCTTGCCAAATTAGTTTCTCACTCCAGATTAAGTCAAGGTGCATACTGACTACATTCAACTTAAGAATGGGAACAGTATCAAATACAGGGGATTACTGGATTACACATGAAATATGTGCACAGAGAAAGTGTTGCAGGAAGCACTATCACCAACAGGCCTACTGGTAAATACTAGCAACGGACAAGCTTTCAGACCTACAAACATTTCTTCAGGAGCATTAAGTTTTGAAGGACAGCGACCAAAGATCCACCGCTCTGAGCTTAACTTGATTATAGTGATCAGAGCTTGAGAACATTTGCACATTTGAAATATACAAGCTCAGTGACCTCTATGCAAGAGACAAGGGTAATTATCAACCACAGTGGCAATGAGGTGTGGCAGATGTTGAAAGGTGTCCTAAGTCTTCTACTAAGTATCCTAAAAGTACATTGGGACTGATAATGAAAATGTACAGTAGAGAATGAGTTTTGCACTTGTTAAATGTTTCAGTTATGTTGAATAGACTTCCAGAGAAAAATACTATCAACTTTCTGAAAAAAGTGTTAAAATCCTTTTTCAGTACATATGCTCACGCTATGACAACTAACCAGTTCTTATAATCAGGTATCAGTAATTGAGACTGCAGTTCTTCAAACACCACAGCAATAAAGGACAAGACTAGACAGACCCCCAAGGGGGCCATCTTGTGCCAGGCTATAACCTTGTCAAGTTTGCAGGTGATGCCGGATTGGGGGAGGGCTCAATACCCCCGAGGGCAGGGCTGCCATTTCAGAGGGACCCACTCAAGCATGAGGAACAGACCAGCAAAAACCTTATGAAAATCAATAAGCTGCACACAAAGCCCTGCACCTGGGAAGAAAAAGCCCCCAGCAGTACCACAGGCTGGAGCCTGACTACCTGCAAAGCAACTATGCTAGAAATGACCTGGGGGCCATAGCAGACTGAGCTGAACACAAACCAGCAGCATTCCCAGCAGCAGGAACAAAGCCAGAAAATTGTGGGAAGCGATCATCTGCCTCTACTCAGCACTCGTCAGACTATCTTTATTATATGGTGTCTAGATTATCCCCTTCCTAGCCCCCTCAGCAGAAGGAAGGTTGACAGACTGTCATGAATTCAGTAGAGGGCCACCAGGACAGCTGGGGCCTGGAGAACCTGCTGTATTGGCAAAGGCCAGAGGAGCCAGGCTTGTTCAACTTGGAGAAGGGAAGGCTTCAGGTCTCCTAGTAGCAGCTTTTCAATACCTAAAAGATCATCCAAAGACAAGCCAAGCTCTTCAGTGGTGCATGGTGGGAGGACAAGAGACAACAAGCCCAAGTTGAAACTGAAAATAGGAAAAAATCCCTCCTTCCCCCCCAGACCAAGGCAAGGAGTCAGGCAGTGGAGCGTGCAGACTAGAGAGACTGTGCAGACTAGAGAGACTGTGCAGACTAGAGAGACTGTGCAGACTTACTCCTCACAGGTTTTGAAGGTGTATAAAGCCCTGGGCAACCTGATCTCCTAGCTGATGCTGCTCTGAGTTGTGAGTTACAGCGGATTATCTCCCAAAGTCTCCCGGCACCTGAATTTTCCTAATATTTTATTCAAGTGCTGTCTACATACCTGGACACTTCTACTCTATGTCCTACCTTACAACTCCATTTCCTCCTTCCTCATAACCCTCATTAAGTCTGTAAGCAGTCCATAAAGCATGTGCCAGTTCAATTCCCTCCATGATCAGCAACAGAAACTGGCTTCTCCACAGAAGAGTTGCAAAAAAGGTCATCCAATTTTATGTTAGGTCTTCGTATTATACACTAAGTTTTACTCCAAGCAAGGTTTTAAAACTAATTTGAGTTCCCTTTGTCCCCTTACCTTCCCCCAAAAAGCATTCTGGAGCTGCTCTTTGCCAGATTTCCAAATGGCAGTGCTGAAAGCTCATAGAAAAACAGCACACTGTGCATCCAGAAGTAGTTAAAGGGTGGGATGGGGAGAACAGACTGACAAACAAAAAGCACCATCACCCAAACATTCACCTGCAGTCACTCTGCAGCTTACCTGGTTATTTGCAGGCTTGTACTTCAGTCCTGGCTTGTTCAAGATTCTTTCAATCTGCTCATGATTAAAGTTGGAGATTCCAATGGCTTTTACCAGACCAGCATCCACCAGCTCTTCCATGGCCTAACAGAAATAAGTGCCAAGTCAGCACATAATATACACGACAGTGCCTGAAAAACACATTCCTCCTGACATGGCTTTTTTTTCTCCAAGAGAAGCACAAAATAAGCTGTTAGATTTTCAGACTTCAAGTGTGAGGAAGGAAAAAAAAAACAACAGAGTACTAATGTATTTGTGCCATGTCTCCCATTTCACCAAAGCTCAAAGACTCATTCTTTGAGATAGTGGAAAATCACAGCAAGTTATAGTTGGAAAATGATGATACTAAACAATCCGTTATTGTACCAGTCAGTCCTTCCTAGTAGTTCTACATACATGACATAATTTAGATTGCTGAGGGTAATGAAAATATGGAAGAGACGGCCGAGAACAGAAACCATTATTCTCCTGCTGTGGCTAAACTTACCTCCCATGTATCTAGGATATTTGTGTTGCTGGGTATAGACACACCTTTGTCATCTGTGGGAAACAGCTCCTCTCCCGCCTGTCAGCAACAGAAAAAAAAAATGCTTGAAACACTCTGGTGGGAATTTAGGTTAACACCAGCTGTAGACCATGACACTACAAACTCCTACTACAGAACATGCTAATACTTACTGTCTACATATGTATTAGATAATACTAATACTCATTGTTTACACTCTTCAGTCTTTTCTTTTGCTTTAAGATGGGATTGTGGCTTTTTTTGCCCACAGCCATCCCAGTAAAGATGGGTACTTCTGCTGGAAACAATGCCTTCTGGCTCAAAATAAATGTGGTGAAACATAACTCTAACGTGCAGAATTTAACTTACAGAATTATAGCCAGTTTACATGCTTACTTTCTGTACCATAAATAGACAGTTTTTATGTAGACATAATCAAGTGTTTTATTCAAATGTGTAATAAGGACTTACTTAGGACATGGAACATGTTCAGTCTATATTGGACCCAACCAGCTGACAGGTCTTTCATAGGGAGACTTATGGAGTAAGTTGGTGGCACAGAGAAGGCTAAAACAGCCTGTGTCCTAGTTAGGACTACGTGTCAGGTATCGACTTCATTCAAACCAGTTGTTTTCTACTGACACATTATTATGCCACCACACATTTTCACTTTGATAGTTCTGACCATATGATACTCATTTTAAAAATACAAATGCTACGAAAAACAGTTAATCTCAGAAGCAACAAGTAGAAAGAAAATTTTGATCAGGCTCTAACAGAAAGACCAAGCTCAGAAATATTCAATGAAACATCAGTTCCTTCGCATGCAGTCAGTAAGAGTAAAGGACAAACCAGTGAGTTTCACCTTTTGAAATCCAAGGTCTGTGGAACGCTAAGGCTCCTACAGCAAAGGGCCATTCAATCTGTACTGTATTAAAGGACTCAGTGATTAAGGACAGAAACATTCTCTTGTTCTGCGGTTCTGTAACATGCAGAGGAAAGGATTTCTGTCAGGCAGCAAAGCACAGCTCTCCTTCCCATGAAGGGGGAGCCATGTTATTGTCAGTTGAGCATAATTTGCATTCATAGAAGGCAATGCATAAGCAATAATGAAAAGGAGATCAATTTAACTGATGCTTGCAGCAGGGAAATCCACTCCTAGTTCAAGGTCTACCTCTTCCATGACCAAAAGGGCAGAGGGTGCTGTGCAAGCAGGAATCTCAGAGGTAGGGATCGACAGCCTGGCTCACATGGCCAGAGTGAAGCTGAGCACCAGAGCATTACTGATACATGCCACAGACACATGATGATCTCCGTCAGCTGGAGCAACTACTGGACTGTAAAGTCATATAGCTCTTTAAAACTGCCAGCCACAACAGGCAAAGCCAGGGGCACTGATGTAACTGTACCTTAAAACCAAGAGGCCAGTGGATGAGGTAGAGATCCAGGTAATCCAGTTTCAGGGCAGCAAGAGTCTTCTGGCAGCCTCCCTTCACCAGAGACTTCTCATGAAATGTGCACCACAGCTAGAGACAAAAAGCCAAAGCACACTGTGACCTCCTGGGTTAAAGCTCTTGGAACCCTTCTGTCACATTCAGGAGAATGCCTGTCCTCTTTGGAAGCTGATGTGGAACTAGGTCATCCTACTGATCACCAAACTGGGCTTGCTCTGGGAGCAGAACTGCTGCGTGCTACTGAGGGCAATATGTGCAGTGGCAACACACATGATGAATGGTGTTGGGGCAGACAGCAGAAAGAGTCTGGTTTCATTAACACTTCATTTAAAGACCACCTACCAGAAGGTTGGTTCCTGCACAAAAGAGGGCAACATAACTTCGTGTCAGGAAGTTTAAAGCATCACCCATGTCTGTGGTACGTACCCTACATAATTCTCCAAGCAGGATGAGGCAAAGTAGGCAGCTTGTCTCAGGAGTAGGCTAATTGATGTTCTGACCTGTTCCATGCTACACCACAGAGTAGGAAAGCAAAGAACTGGGGGTTACTAAGAAAAACAGGTTTCTCTTGGGATCCTCTACCACCAGATCCATACCTTACTGACAATGAAGAGGTCCTCTCGTTTCACAACACCTTCCTTGATTTTCTGCTGGATCCCATCCCCTACTTCATTTTCATTTTGGTACACGTAGGCACAGTCAAAGTGGCGGTAACCAGCATCGATGGCAGCCGTCACTGC
>NW_010409458.1:13759-14198 GCF_000710305.1 Buceros rhinoceros silvestris
GGGGGGGAACCCAGCATGGTGGCCAGCCGTCACTGCAGCTGTCACTTTCCCTGGCGGGGACTAAAAAAATAACATCCAAGAAACACTAATCAATACACAGTGTAGACCTCTTTCGTAAAAAGACAAAATTAAGACAACTACCCCACTCAAAGCAATACCCCCAATTAGAATAAAGCAAAAAAACATCAAGAACCTCAAAATGACACCCAGTGTTCCCCACATCACTCTCGAGTCTGCGTACATCTTGAAGGCAGGCTCCTGAGCTCAAAGATACCCCCCAGCCGTTCCTCTACCACTCCGTTCCCAGGCAGGGCTCAGCCCAAGAGCTGCGGAGAGCTGAGGCCGGCGCACCGGCACCGCTCTCCAGCGCCGGGCCAAGGCCTCCTCGCCTCCCCGCACCGCTCTCGGAGGAGAGGCCCTCAGCAGCTGCCACCCGGGG
>NW_010409459.1:0-1544 GCF_000710305.1 Buceros rhinoceros silvestris
CTTGGCTTCTCCACTGGGCAAGGGTTTAGTGGGCAAGGGTCTGGACTTGGCCTAATGCAATTAGCCCCTGTAATTAATTAATTAGCCCCTGTAATTAATTAATTAGCCACAGGTGTTTGGTGGCCAGTGGTGGACATGTCTCATGGAAGGTTCCTCCACCCTCACTGGGACAATCAGCTCTTCTCCCGGGGAAACTGTTCATTAGGGGGCTGGCTACCTCATTAATTAGGAGGTGGTAATTAGCCGCCCTGCTGGGGCAGCTGCCTTGGAGCTCTGCTTGACATCCACCCCCAAGGACCAACATCTCCTGGACCTTCATCTCCAGGAGACTCTGTGGCTGGGGGAGGGTTGAGGAGCAGCTGGTCGTGTCCCAGCACCCACCGGTGGGTGCCCAGCACCCCAGGGAGGTGACGCTGAAGCTCGACCCCTAGAGGAACCACTCACCACCCGAGCCAGCGCCGTGTCCCCATGGTGGGTCCTCACCGGGCACCTTCTCGGCAGGACGCGGCTCTGCCTGGCCTCCTCCCAGACCTTCTACCTGCTGGTCAACAACAAAGGGCTGCCCAACATGGCTGTCACCATGCAGGAGCTCTACCGGGACCACAAGGACGAGGATGGCTTCCTCTACCTCACCTACGCCTCCCAGGAGATGTTCGGCAGCTCGACCCCAAACCCACCACCGCGTCCTCCTGGCTGCTCCTCGCGGGACGGGGAGGTCGGGGATGGAGCTCTCCAAACTTGGTTCAGCGTTGGCGGGAAGGCCCAGACCGGGGTGGACCAACCCTCCGGGGTTTGAGAGGCTCAGCTTTGAGGTCCTCAAACCTCCACCCAACATCTCCTGAAGCTGCTGGTGGTTCCTTCACCCAACCTACGCCTCCCAGAAGATCTTGGTCACCTCTTGCTCCTGCTTGACCCCAAACCCACCACCGCATCCTCATGGGACAGGGAGGTCAGGGGTGGAGCTCTCCAAACTTGGCTCAGCGTTGGTGGGAAGCCCCAGACCGGGGTGGACCAACCCTCCGGGGTTTGACAGGTCCTCAAACCTCCTCCCAGCATCTCCTGGAGCTGCTGGTGGTTTCTTCTGATCCCTGAGAAGGCTTTGTTTCTCCTACTGGGGTGGTCCTGCCACCCACTGGGAGCACTGGGGTGGTCCTGCCACCCCAGAGGAGGGTCGGGACCAGGGACCTTCACGGTTGGGGCAGGGTTGGTGGAGCCAAGCGTCGGTTCTAGATGGTTCTGGAGACGTGGAATGACAAACGTTCAGCTGGTGCCTCCAGATGTGACCCAGCTCCTCCTGGGGGCATCCCCACCTTTACTGGGCTGAACTGGGGGGGGCTGGGGTGCTCCCACCATCCCAAAACCAGTCTGGGGGAGACCCTCCTGCTTGGGGCTGGGGTCTGGCTGGAGGAGACCCCCAACCCCCAGCCCAGCAGCCCCTCTGGGGGCTTGGGCCTGGCTCAGGGTTGAACTGGGGAACCAGAGCGGGGGGGTCCCAGTTCCCACCAGTCTCTCCAAGTGCCACTTAAAGCCCTCCCAGTCTCACC
>NW_010409459.1:1695-1918 GCF_000710305.1 Buceros rhinoceros silvestris
CCAGTCCCGCCCATTCCACTCCCAGTCCCCCCTAACCCCCCCCCAGCAGCTCCCAGTGCCCACCAGTCCCTCCCAGTGCCCCCTAATGCCCATCTCCAGTCTGTTCCAGTATAATCCTATGCCCCCTAACACCCCCCTCAGTGGCTCCCAGTTCTCACCGGTCCCTCCCAGTATAATCCCAGTGCCCCCTAATGCCCTTCTTCAGCCCCTCCCAGTGTCATTT
>NW_010409460.1:0-285 GCF_000710305.1 Buceros rhinoceros silvestris
GATGGGGGCGAAGCGAACGGCAGTAGATCATTAAGCTGCCGTGGCTGCACTGTGAGCCCTTGTGCGGGAAGCCCCCAACCACCCAGACTTGCCTGCGATCGCACGAGGGCTGGAGCCCGGGTCTCTAGCCAGCTCACCACCCTTCCTGCTGCGCAAAGACCCTTGTGCTCTGCCCGCAGCTGCCTCGCTCCTTGGGCTCATCAGGCTTTTCTGAACAACGTCCTCGCAAGTGCAGTCTGGAGCAGAGCGTCTGCTGTGACACTGGGGGTGGGCTTCTCCCGCCGC
>NW_010409460.1:438-644 GCF_000710305.1 Buceros rhinoceros silvestris
CTGGGCTTCTCCCGCAGCCCAATTCTTTGGAAACTGCTGAAGCAAGTGAGAGAACAGTGATGGTCCCCTCGAACGCACCCGACCTCCCCAGAGGAGCTGGCTGGGTTAGTGGGTTGAGCAGGAGAAGACTCGTGCTGGATTCCCAGCTCTGCCACTGACTCACTGGGTGGCTCTGAGTGCATCACTTCCCTCCGTGTGTTTTTGGC
>NW_010409460.1:790-1531 GCF_000710305.1 Buceros rhinoceros silvestris
TGGGGCAGCTGCTGCTCCGGTCATACCTGGGTGCCTCTGGGACAGGCAGTGAGGGCACAACTCGGTGGCGAAGCCTGTGGGGTGCTGCTCCTGTGCCCATCGTGGCACTGGGCTGCACAATTGCAGCCGTCAGGAGTTTGGGGTAGGGATCACCGGGCTCCTGGAAGGGCTTCCGGAGCTTCCAGCCTCTGGGACGCTATGAGGGCATGAAGTGAAAGTGAGAAAAGCAGAGACTGGTGGGGAACCAGGACGGGTGTCCCAGGCCAGATGTCCTGGGGACATACATCAGCAGTGTTGCGATAGTTTGGAGAACACGGGTCAGTCCATGAACAGGAATCCTCCTGATGACACTGGTTCACAGTTTCCTGCCACGTGGCATTACCCAGGGACATGATGTTCTCTCCATTTTACCAGAGAGAAAATGGTGGCAGCGAGAGGTAAGTCAGCTGTGGAGGTCAGCAACAGCATGAGCTCAGCAAGCGAGCTCGGAGCACCTTGCCCAGTGCCTCCACCACACACAGCCTTCCCACGAGGGCCCTGCTCCTCTCTGCAGGGCACAGGGGTGGCCTAGGCATGCGGCCAGGCACCGGCCCCTCCCCGGCACAGGATCAACAGCCACAGAGAGAAGAATAATCCACGTATCGGAACAGAGGCACCTTCCACAGGTAACGTGGCTACCAAGGTCCCAGGGGAGAAGGTCACCCAGAGAGGGGGAGGAGGGACCTGCCAAAGGGCACCAGC
>NW_010409460.1:1622-2565 GCF_000710305.1 Buceros rhinoceros silvestris
AGCGGTCCCCAGCAGCCAGCCCCATCCCCAGGGCTGTGGAGATTTGAGACTGGCCCTCCTCTGCTACAGACCACAGCATGGCCTGGGGTACATCAGTGCCAGTCTCCACAAGGGCACTCCCCAGGGAACCCCAGAGCTGCTCCCACAGACATGGCAGCTGAGCTCTCTGCGGGCAGCTCCTGGCACAGCCGGGTCACAGCAGAGCCTGGTGAAAGCACTGGGGCTCTGCGGGCCTCCCCACCACCTTCAGCAGCTCCGCTCCTGAAGCACGACCAGTTTGTTCCCCTCCAGTTCCCAGCTGGCTCCAGGCGAGGCAGGGCTGTATGAATTCTGGGC
Source organism: Buceros rhinoceros silvestris (assembly GCF_000710305.1). NCBI lineage: Eukaryota > Metazoa > Chordata > Aves > Bucerotiformes > Bucerotidae > Buceros > Buceros rhinoceros. The sequence goes on from NW_010409460.1 coordinate 1,959, forward strand.
AGGCAGCTCTGCCCGCCAGCCTGCAGCCAGCTGCGGGCAGGGGAAGAGCCCCCTCTGCCGCCACTCGGCCGGGCGCCGCTGCACAGCCAGCACCCAGCTCCCAGCCAGCAAATGAGAGAAAGTCCAAGGCCCTGGCGGCTTGTCACCGGTTTACAGGCACCGCAAAAGGAAGTTTATAAATGCCGTTTGCTTCTCTAAAAGGATTTGCATTTGGCATCTCCTTCCACAAGGGCAACGCAAACAGACTCTGATATCGTACGTATCATTCCACTAACACAAACAGACCACGGCTGCCAAATACATCTGAGCATCTTAAAAACGCTCTGTGAATCGGGGAGCCGTTGCCAAATTCAAAGCGCATGTTCTTCGTTTGGATCCGTTAGGGTACCGGCAGGGACGCAGGGCGCAGGCTGGGTGCACTCAGCGTGTTCCCACACACGCCCATGCATGCGCACAGCTGCTGGCCCACAGACGTGCCTGGCCTCTGCTCTGCTTCTTCAGCGCAGCATCCCTGGGCGCAGAGCGGATGTCCTGAGCCACTCCCTCGCACACACCTGCCTGGGAGAGCCGGGCTCCCGCAGCACTCGGGGAAGCGGCGCTGGAGGCG
>NW_010409461.1:0-1400 GCF_000710305.1 Buceros rhinoceros silvestris
GCCAAGGCTGCTCCCAGGGTCCCGGCAGTGAAAGAAGGAGATGGCTCTGGAGCCAAGGCAGGTCCTGGAGGTCAGCAGCAAGAGAAGAAGGAAGTGTTTCACCCCCGCACGGTTTTTAAAGGAATAGAGAGCCCGCCAAATTTTCACAACCAGTGAGATGTGCAAACATAAATGAGAGGAATACATCACAATTGGTTGTTTAAAATGTCCATCAGAAACAAACCAAACTGCTTTTTCTCTCAACCCAGGACAGGGCAGAATGTGTTACTATTTCTGGTGTTACTGGTGGATCTCAAGAACTGACTGTACTGAAGGCCAAAGTAAGCCTAATGGGGAATAAATGGGAAAGCACCCTGTAGTGACTGGGCCAGACGCCCCACGCATCGAGGCATAGACTTCGTCAGGAAAGGGTATTGTAAAGACCCCAAAAGTATCGGTGGGTCTTTGGTATAACAGCTGTAGAGACTGGTGACATTAAACTGCTGAGTATCTTGCCTAAACTTATAGAGAAGTCTGCCGCTGTGAGCTGCATGAGAGTTGAAGATCAAAAGGCGTCAGTTGCTATTCAAACACTGCATCAATGACAATATTGTACCAACCAAGATGCTATGGATCCCATCCGGAAGTTGATCCACGAACTAGAGGGCCAAAGAGTGCTTCGCAAGGCCCGTTCACCTTTTAACAGTCCTATATGGCCAGTGCAAAAAACTCTAATGGGGCATGGAGATTGACAGTAGACTATTGTGGCCTGAATGAAATTACACAAGCCGTAAGTGCTGCTGTGCTGGACATATTAGAACTCCAGTATGAACTGGAGTCAAAGGCCGCTAAGTGGTGTGCTACGATTGATATTGCCAATACCTTCTTATCTACTCTTATAGCACCAGAGCGCAGGTCACAGTTTGCTTTCACCTGGAGAGATGTCCAGTACACTTGGAATTGACTGCCCCAGGCGTGGAAACACAGTCTTACCATTTGCTATGGACTGATCCATACCACACCGGAGAAAGGTGGAGCTCCAGAACACCTACAATACATTGATGATATCATTGTATGAGGTAATACAGCAGAAGAAGTTTTTGAGAAAGGTAATAAAATAATTTACATTCTTCCAGACACTTGTTTTGCCATAAAAAGCAGCAAGGTCAAGGGACCTGCATGAGAGATCCAGTTTTTGGGAATTAAATGGCAAGATGGGTGTCACCAGATCCCAGTGGACATGGTTAACAAAAAACCAGTCATGTCCCCACCAACTAAGAAAAAAGAAAGAGAAGCCTTCTTGTTGTGGGTTTCTGGAGAACACATGTTCCTGACTGTAAAACCTCTCTCTGAAGAGACTTGGAAGAAAACAAATTTTAATTGGGGTCCTGAGCAGAAACAAGCCTTTGAACAAATCAAAC
>NW_010409462.1:0-367 GCF_000710305.1 Buceros rhinoceros silvestris
GAAACGCAGCCCGGCCCGGGCAGGACCTGCTGGGAGTGCCGGCAGAGCTGCGAGCTTCCGCTCCTCCAGCCAGTTTGCTGCTGCCCTGGCGCCAAAATATTCTTTTCTCCCCTTTTTCGGGGCACACAAGCACTGGGGCTGCTCGGGGCTGTGACACGGGGATGTGGCTCCCAAAGCAGCCCCCGGAGGAGCCGAGGGTGGCAGGCTGGTGCAGCACGCCTGGGGCTCAAGGGACCTACCAAGCCACAGCCGTGCCTCCTCACCTGAAAAACCCCTGGAAATGCCCAGTTTTCACTCCTGAACTCCCCCACGGCTGCTCTCGGGTAATGCCCGCAGCACCAGTCGCTGGGGGGCCGCCCCACCCGCC
>NW_010409462.1:555-908 GCF_000710305.1 Buceros rhinoceros silvestris
ACAATCAGGAGCGGGTCCAGGCTGTCCCCCAGCAGCCACAGTGCTTGCTGCAGGCTGGCTACAGCCAGGCAGCCCCTTGGGACAGAGACATGGGAAGATTGCAGTGGTTGGTATAAATCCACAGGGCAATGCGCCATGCTCCAAGTGCTCCAGCATTACCTCATCAGCTGGGACAATTCATCTCAGGGTGTTTCTCCCCATTTTCCTCTCCCCTAAGCCAGCCTGGCAGGAGCACAGCTCCGCTCCCAAGTGCCGAGGCGGAGCTGCCTGCGCTAGCAGCAAACGCGGCAGGTTGGCTGAAGTCACCCCCCAAAAATGGCATTTTCTCATGTGCCACTGAGGTCATTTGTACC
>NW_010409463.1:0-247 GCF_000710305.1 Buceros rhinoceros silvestris
AGGCGGGGGCAGCGGGGAGGTGGCAGAAACCCGTTGCCGAGCCGAGCCGTCTGTGCCCGTGAGGGGGCTTTCCTTTTCCTTCCCCCCGGCCCCCCCGCACCCTGCTTCAGCACTCTACTTCGTTGTTTAAATGACAAAACTAATTCCGGCCGTAAAGCTCAGCCCTTCAGTAAGCTCCGAGGCCGGCATAAAACCGGAGCGCAGTAACTTCCTGTGTGTTCTTTGTGGCGGGGGCACACGGGCTTTG
>NW_010409463.1:425-5341 GCF_000710305.1 Buceros rhinoceros silvestris
AGTTTGCCCATCATACCTAGTCCGCTTATCTCTACGTGCAAGTTTTTTGTGCAGATGAGGGTGGAGACCGTGGGTGAGGATGTGAGGTGAAGATGGAGAGTCCAGACTAGAAAATCAGTCCGGCAGATAGTACTGCTATCCTTTGGCTTCCAATTTCACTGTGTTCTTACTGTTTTAAACTAGGAGGTGGAGATGTCTGTCGTGGTTTGGCTCCATGCAGTTGCAGTCGGTCTATCCCTCCAGTTGGAGGAAATAGAACACAGGACTTCAAGGGCTGAGACAAGGGAGGGCTCACTCACCACTTCACAGCCACGGGCAAAAGCCAGGCTTAACTAGGGGAAACAAAATCGATTGAATTCAAACAACAAAACCACAACCAAATCACTAATTGGAGTAGGACAGAAAGAGAACAAGGTCTTAAATCCATCTTCACCCCACCCCTCCCTTTTTCCCAGGCTCAGCTTTACTAACCTTGCTCCTGACTCAGCGCTGGAGGTGGAGGGGAACACAGGATGGGGGGGTGCAGTCAGTCTTAGCCCTCTCCATGCTTTCCTGCCGCTTGCTCTTCTTCATGGGAAACACTCTGCACAGTTCCTTGCACCCAGGTGGTGTCCTTCCCACAGGAGACAGTTCTCCATGAATGTCCCCAGCTCATGTGGTGTCTTCAGCCAGGATTGGTTCTCGCAGTGCTGAACTGACCCAGTGCTGCCCTTCCTCAGAGTCAGGGCCTCTTACAGGATCTCTGCGATGTGGGGCTCTGCCTGGCTCTCTGCATCCCATCCGTTTTCTTTCTGAGGATGGCAGTGTTTCAGCCTGCCAGCTTGCCGTGGGCCAAAGGGAAATGCCTCTACCAGCATGGTCCCCAGCCGCCTTCTCAGTTACCTGGGTGACCACGTGGTGGGTTACCACATGGTCACTTCTCCTTCCCCCCTACCCCCTCAAAAACAAGCCAGTGTTCCCAAACCCAAAAGGCATTCCCAAAGACAACAGATCTCTTGTTCAACAGCAGAGGTTTTGTGTGAGGGTGGTGCTGAATGCAGGGGAGGACCTTGTTCACAGTACTCTGCCCAGCATGACCGTGTGCTAGTTTGATTTTTGATGTTAGGCCTGAGGCTTTTTTTTGAGCTTAAAGAGGGTTTCTGTAACCACATTCAACATATGATTTGACAAAAGGGAGTACATGGAAGTCCGTGATACTGTCAAACAAAACAGTGTAGGTGTCAAACAAAACTAAATTCGAGCTGTGTTAGCTTCTGGGTCTACAAGAGTGTGACCTTTTTCTTCTTGAAATACCCAGTAACTGAGAAATCACTGTCATTTCTCTCTAGTTAATGAGCCCCATGTGTCTCTTCTTACCTGCCAGAATAAGGAGACTTCTGTGTCCACTCCACAGGAGAAGGCAGGTAAGTGTGCCACTTACCAAGGAGAGGCCAGGGGATTCTTTCTTCACTGGTTTTTATTGACCTTTATGCTGCAGTAGTGCCCTGGTCACGTGAGTGGCTTGTGTTTGTGTGATGTAGTGTAGAAATTATGACCTCAGTCTAAAATGAAGACATTTTTTTTCTTTGTATGAGTCCCTTGAGGAAGCTCTCCGCTTCACTGGCTGCCTCAGACAGCTCAGTTCCTCAGGTCAGTGTGCAGTGGATGCTGACCTGTGTTCTGGGTGTGGCTATCCCTACTCAGACCTTCCCTGCTGCCACCAGCCCTGTCGAGGTGACCTGTGATACACCATCAGGAGCTGTGTACTGCAGGTACACTGGAGCTCCTGTGGCAGCCAGCACGTGTAGACTCATGGCAAACCACAGAGAGAAGAGCGATGGCTACCTCATGGTGGATTTGTGAAGAAGCTTTCATAGCCATGACTTCTGCTGTGCTTGCCTGGTGATGAACAGAAGCTCACTGTCTATTTGCTTGTTCTTTTCCCTGATCTTACTGTGATCTGAATAAATAGTGGTGTGAAAGCTTGGAAGATAGCAGGCTTGTTTTATTCTTAACTTCCACCTAAGGGCATTAGGGTGTGATCTTTCATTGCAGAATCATGTGAGAAACTGGAAGTGGAAAAAGCAACCTCTGGGAAGTCTGTTGTAGTAACCACTGCCTCCGGGGAGGAAATAGAAGATGAGATTCTGGAAATGTACTTTGAAAATAAAAAGAAGTCTGGCGGGGGGGCCATCGAGTCCTTCGTCACAAAGGATCAGCAAATGATCATCACCTTTCAGGATGAAGAAGGTAGGATCATACCTTGGGGGTTTTGGAGACTGAGGAAAAGAAGAAAATGTTATGTATTTGTAAGACAGCGACGTGAATGCTCACCTCTATGGAGAGACTTATTTTAAAATAGCTTCAATTTATCTGTTGTTTTCCTCTCTACTGAAGTGCAGTTGGCTACTTCTTAGTGTCTGACAGATGTATGCCAAAAAAGCAAGTGCTTTATGCAGGAGAGATAGTTATACATTTAACATGGTCAAATAGTGGTTGGATATTTGTTAAATACACAAAATAAGCAGGTTGGAAAACCATTTTCTTATTTGCTGTTTATTAGATGTTACTGATCTGGAGAACAGTTTCTTGAACTTGAGAGTGGTGGAAAGGAGGTAGCACTTACCTCAAAAAGTAACTTTTTCCTTTGGGGAAACTGGGGGCATCTTGATCAGAGAGTGACTTTTATCCTGACCCTCCCTTGTGAGGTAGTTTTGCCTTATTTCTGTTTCTTCTGTGACGTGAGAAAATACATCTGGCCAGGTTTTTGAAGTAGAGTGTAATTTCATGTGTTGCTCTGCTGTGGTGGGATAGCGAGGGAAGATCACATCTCTGTTTGTTTCCCTCTGGAACTAGATGCCCAAGAAGTTCTGCAAAGGAAGCATCACTCGGTGAAGAAAATTGATCTGTTGGTGAAGCCGTGGCAAGTGGAGACTCTCCAGGAGCCGTGCCAAAAGGAGGACTCTCCAGAATCCCTGCCCTCCACCATGGTTTTGCTTGAAAACGTGCAGGAGACAGTAAAAGATTGCATGTTAATTATGCTGGTAGAGATCATCAGTGGCTTGTCAGAGGATGATGGTGACTTCAGTGTGGAAATGATACCTGAAATACGTGCTGCTGTAGTTACTTTTACTGGAGATATTGGTAAGGAGGAGTCAGCGCTGTGGACCTTTCCTACTAGCTACTTGTGTGTGTGAGGGAGCCTAAGCACCAGGGAGTGGTTGGAGGCTTCCTGGTTGGCTTATGGTTGACCCCAATAACAAATTCCATCCAGGACATGGGGAGCAGTAAGTGGTATGGTGAGGCCAGATTCAGAAACCGCGTAAGCCGATGCCGTAGCTGATGTTGTAGAGGTCACAGCACTGCATCACCAGGAGAACTGAGTTAAACCGACAGCAGTGGACTGCTTCCAGGGTTCTTTGAGTGCTGCTGCACTTGAGTCCTTTTAGGGACAAAGTGATCTTACGTGTCCTTGACTCTGGGAGAGGAGGTGGGGCAGGAAAGAAGAGAGAATTCTGTCTTCTGTGTGAAAAACCCGTAAACCTCTTCAGAAGGCAGAATATGCTGAAAACCACATCAGATGCCACTTCAAATCAGCATTGTGGGAATAGTGTTACTGGTAATACATGAGAATGAAGCTGCTCATAAATCTTAAGGTTGTGAAGGGATTAGTCCATGGTGTAACTACACCAAATAAGTTTTTAATCTCTGAGAGGGCACAGGGTTTTCTGCTTTAGAAGTCTGACATTATTTGCCCTTCATATCATGGTCTGGTCCCAAATTTTTGGTGTAGCCTTTAGGGAAAAAGTAGATACTTAAACTTAATTGTGTGTTTGCCTGACAGACGTAAAAGTGACTGGGCTGTATTTTACTGTGATGACAAGAGGGGGAAAATAGCCAAAAATAGAACATGTTTATTGTGACCGATTAGTTGTGTATGAAGCCATATCCCAAAAATGAACTCGTTCTTATTTTATTTTGGGGCTAGAGAGATCCAGGGCTACTCAGTAGGAAAACCAGTGACAATCTCTCGCTACGGTGGTTGTAGTCAGCAATTGTGATCAGCCATGTGGCGAATACTATGTGACAGATGCGGAGTATGTGGCAAGAAGTGGCTTTGTGGGCACCTCAGAGTTGAAAGATGCTTTGTAATACAGTGCTTTGGTCAGTGCAGTAACGTCAGTCTACCAACATCAGAGTAGAAAAGCGAGCTACTAGTTTGATCTGGGTTTTTTTTTTTTTGCTTTCTTCTCTTTCTAGCTGCAGGAGAGTTTGCTGAAAAGCTTAATCAACACCACAGAGCAAGACAACAAAACATTACTGCACGGTGCCTTGCGCTAACAACAAGCGTTAGGGCTGAAAATGTACCCCCTGACACACCCAGTGACTATATAACCGTCTACTTTGAAAATAAGAAGAATGGAGGGGCACAAGTGGTGAATGTCCAGCAGCTGCCGGAGGAAGATGCAGCTATCATCACGTTCCATGACCATAAAGGTAATGCAGAAACACGAAACCCTTATTTCTTTGAGATCCTTTCACTTCAAGGCCAAAATGTGAGTTTTCTAGAGTAATGCCTGCTTTCTCCTCATAAAACAGCAGATCTGCAACTTCGGCAGCAGGTCTGTGCTGACTGCAGTGCACGTGTCAGTTTTGGACCAGCTGGGCATGAAACATAGAATTTTTTCCTTTTCATGCCTGGTTCACTTCACCCCAGCCTTAGTCCTTACAGAGTTGAGGTTGCAGTTCAAGTTCAGTAGAGAAGGCGCAGCCCCACATAATGCAGGAGACTTCTGCCTCCTTGCCTTCACCACCAGCTGCCCCTTGACAAATGTGCTGTCCAGCTCATCTGAGGACAATTTCTTGGACAGCTTTTTGGCCAGAGAGCAGGTGCTGTGGCTTGTCCAGCCCGGGGCAGAAACATGAGAGTGTGTGGG
>NW_010409463.1:5411-9874 GCF_000710305.1 Buceros rhinoceros silvestris
GCTTGCCCAGCCAGTGACAGAAACATGAGTGTGTGTGGCAAGTGGAGGACAAGAGGGAAGCTGAAGGCTTTGCAGTGAAGGGGAGAACTGAAGGGAAGTTGAAGAAAATAGATGATTTGGGGGGGCGGGGAATGTAGGAGCTGTGATCTGATACTGCTGAGTAACAGCCCTGACAAGTACCGAGCTGGACACGTAACACAAGTGGAAGCAGAGGCAGTGCTGTGTATCCCTCCACCTGGAGGTGGATGGTGTTGGTTCTCAACTGTCTCTCTCTAGCTTAGTTTTTGGCATTTAAAAACCAGTAACTCTTCAATAATTTGGAATTATTTCTCTGGGAAGGGGGGGAAATCCATGCAGAACTATTCTTAGACTTTACAAACATTATGTAGAAAACGGGTTTTTTTAAAAACCCGGATGACCTTTGGTTTTAAGCGCTAGCATTAATTGTTTGGGTGGATGTGTGTGTGTTTGTTTGTTTTAGATGTAACCAATATCTTGGCAAAGCAGCATTCACTCAACAAAACACCGATCTCTGTCTATCCTTACTACATCTCGCTGGGAACAGCTCTATATGGAAAAGAAGGGCCACAAATAAAGATGCCAGATCCAATTACAGTCCCTCTGGATCCCTATATCTGGTGTTACTTGAAGAGAAACAATAGGCTGATTGAGGAGATAAGTTGTGAAATGGCAAAGTGTAATTGTGTGACAGTATGGCCTGAATCCCTCTGTGCAGACCCGGAAGTTACTTTGCATCCTTCAGCTACTTTATCTGAGCAGAAGAGATTAGTATCTCGATTGATCAAGACATGGAATGAAAATGTTTCCACGGCATTTTCATGTAGCATATCAAAGTACAATGCGATTAAATGTCCTGTGAGTGCAGAGGTGTGGGAAGCCATTAGAAACAGCTTTACCCCTAATGAAGTGATGATAATCCCATGTACTTCTGAGGGCTTACTTGTTATAGTAGGTGAAGAAGAAGTTGTGAAGAATGTTGAACAAGAACTGAAATTTATGGTAGACAAGGTCACCAGAGAAATTGAAAGAGAAAAGCAAAGAACTGAAGAAATGTTGGCACTGGGTCCAGGGGAATATGCAATTTTACAGAGTGCTGGTCTTGAGGAAAAAATCCATGCAGAGTTCCCAGCCCTGCAGGTAACTTATGATCATTTGCAGAAGATAATTAACCTACGTGGAGTGCCTGAGGAAGTTTATAAAGTGAAAGGGGAAATATTAGATAATATACGCAAAATGGCAAAGAAAACGGTTAATGTCCACCCTTACATTTTTCAGTTTTTAGAGCACATTGATAATGAAACGCTGTCACAGAGCCTGTTTATGACAAAACAAATCAGTGCCATTTATGAGCTTGACCCAGATGCTGTCATCTTGAAAGGGAGTGCTTCTGAAGATCTCCTAAAAGCAGAAGAAGAACTGAAAAAGGAACTGGACTACAAAACCATTACTTTGGAGGATGAGTCAGTCCTCCAGAAGAAGGAATGGGGAATGCTCACCAAGCAAAACTGCTGTAATGAAGATGTCACAGTCACTCGAGCAGAGAATCAGGTTGTCATTGCTGGTTGTTCTCAAGCAGTAGCAAAAGCCTTTGAGGAACTTTCTAACTTTATAGATGAAAACACGCAGGTAGAAAAGGTCATTGGAGGAAAGCCCATGGCGGTCATAATCTTTTTTGAGAAAGAGAAGAGCAGTGTTTGGGGTGACTTACAGACTAGAGGTGTGAAAGTTGACTTTCACATGCAGCAGAAACGTAGAGTTATATCCTTGAGTGGACCAAGAAGACAAGTGCTGAAGGGAGTCACCTTAGTTGAGCAAATTCTGTCCGGCCTGCATTATAAGCGTCTGGTAATTAGAGAGCCGGGAGCCAAGTCCTATTTCAAAGAGCGAGAACACTTTTTTGCCGCCAGTGCAAAACAAGACTTTAAGTGTCTAGTCAGGCTGGAAGAGCCATCAGAAGAACAGCTGGAAGAGGATCAAGAACGTACCCTTGCAGGCGAGCCCTGTAGGCACGCGACCATTGGTGAAACTGTAATAGCGGTTTATAAAGGTGACTTGTGCGCTCATCCTGTGGATGTTGTAGTAAATGCCTCTAATGAAGACTTGAAACACATTGGTGGGCTCGCGGAGGCGCTGTTAAAAGCGGCTGGTCCAGAGCTGCAACAGGAGTGTGACGAGCTGGTGAGGAAAAACGGGAGTTTGCAGCCTGGGTGCGCGGTTATCACGGGCGCCGGGAACCTGCCCTGCAAGAGCGTCATTCATGCTGTTGGACCCCGGTGGAGGAAGGAGGAAGCAGAGAAGTGCGTGTACCTGTTAAAAAAGACGGTGAAGAAAAGTCTGCAACTGGCTGAAACATTTAACTATCGTTCCATAGCTCTGCCTGCTATAAGCGGAGGGATTTTTGCCTTCCCCTTGGAACTGTGTACGTATTCAATTGTGTCCTCCATCAAGGAGACCTTGGAAGAATCCATGGGGGAAAGCAGCTTGAAGGAGGTTCATCTTGTGGATATTCGACAGAACTACACTCAGGCTTTCAACAAGGCACTAAGAGAAGTGTTTTCAGATGATTCAGCTTCCCACAGGCCACTGCATCAGACCAGTACAGTTCAACAGCCTAGGAAAAGCAAAATTTCTCAAACTAGTAAGGACTTCCCATTGGTAACAACTGAGGAAGGCCTTGACATCATCCTGAAAAAAGGAAGCATTGAAGATGCTACAGTAAGTGTTTTAAAAGCATATCACTTTAAATATCAAATGTTTTCTGTTTTTCGAAAAAACAGTCACAAAACAAAAAAAAAATTACCAACCTTAGATGAGCATCTGTAATTAGCAACGTAACCTGTTTGTTGCTAAAATTGGCTGTCACTGCTGGTAGTAAGTGCTCTTAGATGACTGCCTTACACAATAGATACAGATGGCTGCGTTTTGTTCCCTACTGACCCAGGGGCACACAGATCCCTGTGGTACCTGGTGCATTATGGTTTAGCAGAAGCAGCTGGGGTCAGCAGGAGCGGTGCTGGGCTCTGAACCCGCCAGACCTACCTTGTTGGACAGGCACCACCTGCACACAGCATTGACCTTCCATAATGATATGCTTATGATACCTTGCATAAAGGTTTTTCTAGTGCAGGTAGAATAAGCAGACCACAAACGCAGAATTTTAACTTTCCTGTCAGGTTGAAATTAATTTTACTCTTAACTCAGCTTTTGTGTTGCTTTGTCCAGGCTCATGATATTGTAGTTGAGCATAACTTCTGGTTTGGTGCTCACTCTCAGATTGCCGTCCTAAAAATTTACATTGTCAATCGGTGGGCAGGCAGTATTTGATTGATCAGTGCAAAATTTAAATTCGATACTTAAAAGCTGGATTTTTTTGCTTGTGTGTTTTCCAGACAGATATTGTTGTCATCAGCGTTGCCCAGGATCTCCAGCTTGATAAAGGGCTGCTGTCTAAAGCCTTGCTGAGCAAGGCAGGGCCAATGCTTCAGTCAGGCTTGAAAGAAGAAGGCCTACGAACACCACCTCGGGGAGGATCGGTGCTGAAAACAAAGGGCTACAATCTAGATTGCAGCTTTGTGCTTCACGCTGTCATACCTGCCTGGTCCCAGAAACATCCATCTGCAAAGGTATAAGGGGTTTTATTTGACTGGGCTCTCTAGCAGGTTTAATGCCACCTTTCCTTTGAAAATGGGGACAGAGTCACAGGAGATTAGAGGGCTTGGCCTGTTCTTTTTTTATCATATGGCTGATCCCTTGTTGACTAATACATTCCCTGTGATGTATCCAATAATTATAATTTAATATGAAGAAGTAGCTAAAAGGGAAAATGCTAGATTGCACTTATTGGAAAAAAAAATTAATTTGAGTAATTGAAAAAGTAACTGTGCTTTACAGGTCTTGGGTGACATCATCACAAAGTGCCTGACAATTGCTGAGAATCTGGCTTTGAAGTCAATTACCTTCCCAGCGCTTGGGACAGGGAATTTAGGATTCCCGAGGTCTGTTGTTGCTAAATTACTGTTCGACAAGGTGTTTGAATACAGTAGTAAAAATGGATTGTCTTCTCTCAAGGAAGTTCACTTTCTGTTGCATGCAGAGGACACAGCTAATATTCAGGTGAGTTGCCACGTTTTTCTGTCTCTATTATGTGCTGATCTGCTTGGGTCTGTGTTACGGTTTAACCCCAGCCAGCAAGAGAGCACCACGCAGCTGCTTACTCGCTTCTCGCCCCTCCCAGTGGGATGGGAAGGAGAATCAGGGGGGAAAAATAAAATAAATAAATAAAGAGTAAAACTTGTGGGTCAAAATCAGAACAGTTTAATAACTAACATAAAATAATAACAACAGTAATAAAGTATGGTGGTAGTATTAGTAATGAAAAGGGGTCTAACAAAAAGGGAGAGAAAGAAAACCCAAGGCAAGGACAAGTGCGGCGCATGGCCCCT
>NW_010409463.1:10140-12881 GCF_000710305.1 Buceros rhinoceros silvestris
CGCAACCCAAAACATGGCCCCATTCTCGCTGTTAAGAAGGAAAATCGGCTCGGTCCCAGCCCAAACCGGGACAGTGTGCCTCGTGACACTTAGCTATCTGTTGATAACCAAAGAATCGACGGCGTGCTTGTTTTTATACTAAAGAGCTGACAGTCTCTCCTGTTTGTACTGAAGGCTCTCTTTTTGGTTCTGCCCCTCATGGCCTCTCCTGTACAGCCCTGCACCCTTCCTGTCCTTTTCTGTTCTCTGGCAATAACACAGACAAAGTGTAGTTACTCTATCTCACAGACTCACCTAGTTCTTCAGCATATAGGACTTGGTTACAGATAAATTTGCTGCAAGTCCTGCATAGACGCCTTCACCCTTGGAAAGAGATCAGTGTTCCGCATTCCCCGTTCTTCAGGTTCATGTTAGTACAGATTTTCTCTGTCCGTGCTCAAGTTACTCAAACTTGAAGGTGGCTGTGCTAAAAGCCGGGGCTGTCCTGCACAGAAGGGTCTATCCTGCATAGACGCCTTCACCCTTGGAAAGAGATCAGTGTTCCGCATTCCCCGTTCTTCAGGTTCATGTTAGTACAGATTTTCTCTGTCCGTGCTCAAGTTACTCAAACTTGAAGGTGGCTGTGCTAAAGCCTGGGCTGTCCTGCACAGAAGGGTCTAAGTAGCTGCCACTCCTCCGGGTAAGGATGCTGTCTGCTGATGTACCCCTCTGAAATGTAACCCCTCTGGAAGGCTTTGACTTAGTTATTTGTCAGTTCTGTCTTGTTCTCTGAGGACAGCTGTGTCAGAACTTGCCGTGAGCAATGTGGCAGGTGGTATGGCTCTTTCTAACTGTTTTTCAACTTCACTTTTCAACCCTTTATTTCTGCTGTGTAATCTAAAGCCTTCTGCAGGGGTTGATGACAATTTCCTTCTCTAGGAATTTTCAGATGAGCTTGAGAACAGGGGTGGAAATGCCATAGATGTTAAGGCACAGAAGACTTCTCCAAATCAGGCCAGCTGGGGCCCAGGTAAGCTTGTTCCACAGAAGTTGTGTGGCCAGTGGATTTTTAACTTATTTTAAATATTCCAGGAGATGCATTCGTTATGGTTGTGTAGATATCTGTTTAGTGAGCATGTCATTCTGAAGTCCAAGTAACAGCCAAAAGTGGCTGCTGTAAAGGCAGGATGAATGCCTATAACAGCGTTGGAGATGCTAAGACAAAGAAAATGAACCTGTGCTTCGTTATCTGGATTGTGCCCCTGCAAACTGGGGCAGCAGAAGCTGTCACGCTGGGGGCACAAGCAGGGCTGTTTCTTTTATTGCCACAGTACTTGCTCAGGTTGTGAACAGGTCGGTATCTTCCAAAGTCCTGGGAAGGCAGGTGAGTTCCTGGTGGCCTTTTTGGAATATTCCTAAATTTTTTACTTGTTTAGATGAATAGTAAAACCAGACTGAAATATCCAGCCAAATGGAACCACAGAGTGTAGAGAATGGGTTACATGTGGAAAACTTGTCACGTTTTTACAAATAGCACATAGATAAAAAGTTCCTGTCACGCAGTTGAGAATCTGCCTGAGAACTCTGTGAGACAGAGGAGCAAGGGATTGGGCTCTGTAGGTGTTGTACCCAAGAACAAGCCCGTTACCTCTTACCTCCGTACTCCCTTCTGCTCAGGGTCTGTGTTTCTTCCCTGCAGCTTTCTCTGGTACGCACTCAGCCTCAGCACAGAATGTACATGAAGTGATGATTGGCTCCGTCATGTTCCGGGTGGCAGAAGGGGATATTACCAAGGAAGAGGCAGATGTTATTGTGAACGTAACAAACCAAACCTTCAACCTCAAAACCGGTATTTTAGTTGGTATTATGTGTGAAAACAGTATGTGTGGTTGGAAGGGCTGCATAAGGAGAGTAGAAAGTATTTTTTTCAATGGTTCAAACTCTTTTGTTTCACAGTGTAGATTCTGTTTTGTTTCTTAGGGTACAAAGGTTCAATTGGGAGGTGTCTGAAACTTTATTTTTCCGGTTAATCTGTGTTACAGGATGACACATTTAAGACTCTTGCAGAAAGGGAAAATAATAATTTCAATTAATTTTAAAGAATCTTTTTGTAGAACAACTCTTGGACTAAAGGAGAAGACAAACCTTAATGAGTTTCTGGCCTCAGAGAAACTTGTTAGGTGCTTTAGACATCCCTTTGAATTGAAAAGCATGAGCCTGAAATTTAAGCAGCAGTGCTTTCCAGTTATAACCTATCAGGACTGAGATACTTTAGGTATTATGTGGTGCACAGTTCTGCCTCAGATGGGACTTGAACGGCAGTAGTAACGGTGGATTCATATGCCTCTTCTCATTTAAGGTGTCTCCAGAGCAATTCTGAACGGTGCTGGAAAAGCAGTTGAAGATGAATGTGCTCAACTAGGTATGGTACAGCACTTCCAACCTCCTTTCTCAAGGTGTTCCTGCGGGGCAGGGAGTCTGTGGGAGTACTTTCTCGGTGCCTGCTGTATATCCATCTGCATTACGCACTGTTAATGTCAGCTAGTTCTTAATTGGTTAATGTGATGTTTGGAAAACATCTAATAAGGGAAGGAAAAGAAAAATCTTCAGGAAAAGAAGGTTTCTAACCAGATGTGAAGAACAAAATCTATTCATTATTGCATCCTCTTATGCAGTTGTGGTCTAACCGCAGCCAGCAACTAAGCACCATGTAGCTGCCTGCTCACTCACCCTTGCAGCATGGGAAGGAGAAGAGAATCGGG
>NW_010409463.1:12956-21180 GCF_000710305.1 Buceros rhinoceros silvestris
GAAGTGGAAGTGGGGGGGGGGTGGAAGTCAAACTCGCAGGTTGAGAGAAGAACAGTATAATAACTAAAGATATAATAATTATAATTGTAATGAAAATGAGTATAACAAAAAGAGAGACCCAAGAGAGACAAGGGATGCGCAGTGCAATTGCTCATCACCAGCTGAATGATACCCAGACAGTCCCCGAGCAGCAGTCCCCTCCTCCCAGCCAAGTCCCCCCAGTTTATATACTGACCATAATGGTTTATGGTATGCAATATCCCTTTGGCTCCTTAAGGTCAGCCGTCCTGGCTGTGCTCCCTCCCAGGTTCTTGTGCACCTGCTTGCTGGCAGAACATGGGAAACTGGAACATCTTTGACTTGGGATGAGCACTGCTGAGCGACAACTAAACCATCAGTGCGTTACCAACATTATTCTCACGCTAAACCCAAATCACAGCACCAGCTACCAGGAAGAAAATTAAACTTCTCAGTTAAAAGTTGAGATGATAAAATCTCAGCCAAACTCAGAACATATTCCAGTAAAACTGAATTAGAGGCAATTTATGTGCCAAACGAGGCAAATATTTTACAAATGTGAAATGAATCCTTGTGCCTTGAAAGTGAAAATAGAGAGAGGGTGTTGCACAGTTTGTGGAAGGAGGCTTGAAGCTTATCCTGGGGCATATTCATAATTATTTTTTACCTCCTAATGAGGATTAGTACACATCTGTATTGTGGATAGTTGTTGACTGATCACGTTCTACTTATGTTTCAGCCTCACAGCTTAAGAAGAGCTATATCACCACCCAAGCAGGAAGCTTGCCATGCAAAAAAATAATTCACTTTGTTGCCCAAGATGATATCAAGGCACTAGTCTCCAAAGTGCTTCAGGAGTGTGAATTACAGCAGTACACCTCTGTCGCCTTTCCAGCAGTTGGAACAGGTCTGTGTCTTCCTCTTGAAATGGGTTCGGTGCCTGTGATTGTGCTGCTCTCAGGGCTCAAGAAATGAGCTTGATTTATCTGGAGGTTATTCTTTGGTGAAAATATATTCAGAAACTGTAGGCTTTAAAACCGTTGTTAGAAACTTAGGAGGACCTGGAAAGCTTTATCCCTTGCATTCAGGGACTGTGGAAAGAGTTTGAGGCTTGGAGCCAACACTTCCTTGCTAACAGGGGTCCAAAGGTATGTCCATACTTCTTGGAGAACCATATATCCTTGTCACAGCAGCCTGATAGATGTGGGCAGCTCATCGGAGAGTATCCAGGGGGCTGTTTCTCCATTGCTGAAATCAGTGGGTGATTCAACTCTGGCCAGCAGCCACACGAGTAGGGTGGATACGGATGGAATGTGAACCTGTTGAAAAGGCTGGTTTGCCCTTTTTTCTGCTCTTATTATTTTCAATTAGTTCAGTAGAAATCCCTAGTCAAGAGAATCGAGAACTGGGCGCCGTGCACACAGGACCTCTTGTATAACTAAAACTGGACTTGTTTTTTGAGCAAAGAGCTGGCTACTGGGCCATTGAGCATTAGGCCTATGGCCTGTTAGGTAACCAGGCAATGTCATCTACATCGTAACCTGATGAGTCACTGTGTCAACAAAAGTAAACTTTGATTTTTTTTTTTTTTTTTCCCCCCCTTGCTTGAACCTCCTTTTCCTGATAAATAGAAACCTTTCCTAATTGCCAGCCTGAAGTTATTTCTGACCTGTTTATGATCCAAGTGATTGTGGTTATGTTCGTAACTGTTCTTTGAAAGATGTTTTAACTATTTGTAAGAGTTACTAACACTTCTTAAAAGCAAAATGTTTATAACTTGTTTCAGGTGAGGCGGGCCGTGATCCAGCTGTAGTAGCGGATGACATGATAGATGCAGTAGCTGACTTTGCAAGAAGTAACTCTGCTCCGTCTGTGAAAACTGTTAAAGTTGTCATCTTTCAGCCACATCTGCTGAGCGTGTTCTGTAGAAGCATGGAGAAAAGAGAAAGTCCTGCTAAAACAACAGCCAAATCATTCTTTTCCAAGATAAAATGTAAGCTCTCAAATACTGGTTATACATCAGTTTGTTTAGCACTAGCTGATAATGGTTAAAATTAATCACAGCATTCGTGTATTTCAATGTAGCATTCTGGAGCTCCGAGAAAACTCCCCCAAAGCAAAAAAACGAAACTGTTTTGGAAAAGAAGATTGACCTGGCTGTTGTGCAGATTTGTGGTGCAAACCAGAAGAAAGTGGAAGAAGTGGAAAGCTGGTTGAAAAGTGCAATTTTAAAGGAACAGTTTCGAAAAGAAATCATAGATGAGTCCATCATTCATTTCGGTGAAGCGGAGAGACAGGAACTGCATAACCTACAAAAGAAATTAGAAATTGCTCTTCATTTGGGTGGTACCTCTATTCGACTTTCAGGTGTTGCGAAAGATGTCTGGATCGCTTATTCAGCTGTCCAAGAAATGATCCACAGGGTAAAAGCTGCTAAAAATGAAGAGATCAAGGCAGAACTTTTACAAAGCTTAGTTGAGTGGAAGTATTTTAAAAATGACTCGTATGTGCCCTTCGACAGTCTCACAAATATGCACTTGGAAAATGCTCTCGTGGGAAAGCAGAAAACTATTTCGATCACCATAGATCAGAAAAAATACACAGCGCATGCAGAAGCTAGATGGATTCTGGATGACCAAGGAAAGAGAACACCCATCATGCGTATCGATAAATCTGAGGGTAAGTAAAAGCACCTTGACAGGCTAATGCTCCCGTGTTAAAACCAGGTTGCGTCCACCCTTGTTAAGAGTAAGAACGGTAAGAATATGCAAAATATTGCTGGGAGCTTTGTGCAGGTCCGTTTCTGGAGAATGTAGACAGGAACTGATTTGGGAAATGAAAATAAAAGAATCCTGCAGTTATTCAGAATTTTTGGAAATGTAGGTAATGTGTTCTGAAGTTCTTCACAGACTCACTGGCAATAATTAGGTGTTTGTAGCAGTTGTCATTCTAGATGTCAGCTCGTTTCTGTTCTTGAGATGCTCCCTCTTCCATTTCCTTCTGGTCCCCCACAATATAAGGAGCTACCTCTTTCTTACTTACCCATACAGGATTTTCCCCAGTGTATTGTTTTTCTTTGTCCTGCTGAGACTCAGTTTTACAGGGGCCCATTTTATATCTTAAGGAGAACTATGTTTTGTCCGCTTAACACACGAAAGTGAAAGTGGATAGGTTTAAGGAGCTGCGCAGCTCCAGGGCCTTCGTAATGCTTCCCACACGTATTTTCAGATTTTTATTTTTTTATTCTCTTAGTACAAAGTGTCACTTGTAATTGAGGGATCCTATAGGGCTGGGGGTCTGCAGCATGTGCATCAGACGATGCAGCTGGACACTAGGTCTCCCTTGAAATGAGAGAAGGGAAGGAAGGGAAGACTTCTGCTTTACGGAGGGAGAGTGTATTCTTGGAATTTCTAACTGGAAAACTCCTTGTTCAGATGCTTTGCTCCTAATCTCCTATCTGATGAGATTTAACTACTCAGTAAATCTGCATTTGCTCCATATCCTTGAAAACTTTATTTGCAGGGAAGGCTGCCAGTAAAAGGTGTTGCACAGGATCCCTCTTCCTCTGTAGACAGATTTGTCTAGGAACTACCAATTCAGGCACAGTGCAGTGGCCAACCAAAGACTGCACCACCCTCAGCCTCTGGTAACAGACCCACGGAATACTCTTGGCTGACAAAGATCAGTAGGCACTAGTGATAAGCTGTACGTGTGGGCCTTCAGGAGGGGTGGTAGCAGGGCATATTTCATTTTAAGCTGAGGATTTTGGGATGTTTCTTCTGCAGATCAAGAGTCAACAGCACTCCCTCCAACGTGGGATGATATGCAAAACCAGCGACTCAAACTAGTGGAACTGAGACCAGAAACAAGAGAGTACAGAGATGTGCAGGAAAGTTTTCAGAAGACCTGTCCGTCATTTAAAGTTGAAAAGGTAAAAAAAGTGTATCAGCATTTCTGAGCGTAAATACTTTGATAGGAAGTGATGAAGAATACTAATAGCAATGGGAAAATGAGTTCCATGGGTATTTCTGAAGTTGGAGAAGTCTCTATGGCTGTCGCTAACTTCAGTCAGTTCAGTGATGCAGTTGAGACATTTGGAACAAGTCTTAAGCAATCGCTCCGTCGGCACCAAGGGCGTTGCTCGCTCTTTAACTTGTTTGGCTATGGTCGAGCGCAGCATCTGCCTGCTGAAGCCACGTGTGCTCTCCAGGTGTCATCTCTGCCCCAGAAACCTGGGAAGCTCTCCTTTACTGTTGCCCATTGAGTGTTTCTTTCATGTGTTGGTTCTGCTGTCGCTCCTGCCAAAACTTGTACTGATTTGACCAATTTATTTCATGGTCTGGTGTTACGTGCCCTGGAGCTAGGAGGAGAATCATGGAAGCAGGTCGAGTTGTTGATACACTGATGTTTTTCACAGCCGCAACGTACTTTCTTTCTGTCTTGCTTCCAAACTTTGCAGATTGAAAGGATACAGAACCCGTATCTTTGGAAGGCCTACCAAATAAAAAAGCGTGAAATGGATAACAAAAATGGCAACAGAAATAATGAGCGGCTCCTGTTCCACGGGACAAGTTATGAGTCGCTAATGAAGGTTAACAACAACGGATTTAACCGGAGCTATGCTGGGATGCACGGTAATGTGAATTTCAAACCAAGTCTTGTTTTCCTGAGTAGGGCTGGGAGGGATTTGCCTTGCCATCTGTATAGCCCTGTCTTGTTTGCAGAGCAGTTGGTTTAGTTATGTCTGCCTGTTGCAAATAAAAGGCAAAATTGTCAAGAGATTCACAGGGTATGAAGGTGGCAGTTTGCAATTAGTGACTGCTGTTAATCAAACCCTCACAAACGTTTGCTTTTTGATTACAGCTGCAAACTTTGGCAATGGGACGTACTTTGCTGTTGACGCCAGCTATTCCGCCAACGACATGTACTCGAAACCAGATGCAAACGGGAAGAAGTACATGTACTTGGCTCGAGTCCTTGTGGGAGAATATTCTCAGGGGGTTAGAGGAGCTATTACTCCAGCAGCAAAAAACACCAGTAACTCTATAGATCTGTTTGACAGTTCAACGGATAATGTGAAGCAGCCCTCCATGTTCATCATATTTAATGACATTCAAGCTTACCCGGAATACCTTATCACTTTCACTAGATAAGCCGTTTGATTGCAGCTGACGTTGCCTGTCTTTTGGTCTCTGTGTAGGACTGAAACACTTAGAAGATACACAATGAAAACAACTGGTTTTATCAAATCAATTTCTTTAAAGCTTTTTTACATTTAAACAACCTCTGGCAATTTTTGATAGCACGGACCTAGACTGCTTGTTTACTCTTGGAGTAGCTGAGTGTATTTCACACTCGAGCTCAGTGGCCTGCTGAAAACCACCGTTAGATCGCATCTCAAGCCTTTATACCAAGCCTCGATATGGTATTATTCCCTGCAGCCTTACGGCCGTCCTAGTCACACTAGGTAGTGGGGAGCACTGGTGGGGGATCTTCCTTCAGCCACTGACTGCTCCATGTTCCATTTCTGGTGTCTTCTCACATTCTGTAAAAGTCTGCATTGTGAATTATGATAGTGTTTTTCAATAAACGAACTAACTGTAGTTAATGGCCTGATTTTTTTTCAACCAGTCAACTTCAGTGAACTCGATGCCTCAAGTATGGATTTGCTTGATTTTAATACAATAAAACTCCCTGGCAGGATAATAAGAGGGCCTACAGAAGGTTACAGAGGTTGCCCAAGTTACTTATACATAGCCTAAGAGAGACAGGAAAGTAAATTTTGATACCAGCTGCAGCAACCTTCTTCTAATCTTAAGGAGAAATTAATAAAGGAAAGAAAAGCAGGGGGAGGTGTGTGGTGTGTTAAAGCTTAAAGGGGTGGTCATTAACAAGCCAAAGTTCAGAGTTCTGTGTTGGGGTGGGGAAGCAAAGCAACATTGCCTACTTTGTTGTATGTTGGAGGAATAAAAAAATACACAACAGCCCTAGATCTTGTGAGATCTTCCAGTAAAAAAGCAGACTAATACAGCACCTCCAAATTCTAAAAGTCCTTGGCTCCTCTGAATGTATCAAGTTTGCCTTCTTTTATAGCTGGATGATTAAGAGAAAATCTTCCACTAGTGGCTTTACATAGTTAGCTATGTTGCTATTTCTTGTCAGGGTGGCTGCAGCTGCCACAACCCACCCCCTGACCAGTCACAACTCAGCTGGTTTCCTGGGAGTGTGGCACAGGCACCTCTTGCTGCCAAAGGTAAAAGGGAGGGCAGGCTCAGGGAGGTCTAATGCTCTTTGTGGATCATCATTCCTGAATTGTGCCAATACCCCACACAAAAATCAAGGGATCTGACAGATTTCACCACCACACGTCTGACATGGCTTATTACAATCCAAACTGCAGTGAGAACCGTAACCACAACCATCATTCCAGAAAATACAGAGACCAAAACTTTCTCCAACAGCAGTGATTGGTGATGAGTCTTCAGCCAAGCACCACAGTCAGCAGTTTTCTGTGGAACATGGCACAGAGCAGTGAGTGATGCTCCAGTGCCCACCCTGTGACATCATCAGCAGGTAGGAAAAAGCCAGTCCATCCCTCGGGTGACGCCTGCTGTCTTCTTCACCACCACGTTGTAGCCCAGGTCCTGGTCCTCACTAGTGCCACCAGAAGCATCATCTCCGTTGTCCTGTAAGAACACACAGAGCTGGCCTCGGTTTCCAAACAGGCCTTTGGGGGAAGGGACACTGTGCTCCCCCCCGGGTGAAGGCAAACGGGGAGTTGTCCTCCCCTCCCTTAGGGGAATCACACAAAACAGGTCTGGAGCAGCCATCCACGAGCAGGCGGCTGCCTGTAGAGCTGTTACTCTGGGAGTCCCGCTCCAGGCAGCAGCTGTCAGTGACCAGGTGCGGGGGCAGCTATGGTTCAGTTGTCTGTAATCAATGGTTAAACACCACCACCCAGCAAGTTTATGAACTGGCCAGACTGGAGAGTTGGAAGGGGAGTGGGTGCAGCTTATGATCTGCCTCTTCTCCAGGTCCTCAATCACTGCTGTGATGCCCCTGAGAAATGAGTGGCTTTAGATTGTGGCAGAGTGGGAGCTGCAGGGTCCTGAGGTGAGCAACTTCTGCCCCGCAGCTCCGGAAACAAATTGTGCGGTCCCTGGGCAGGTGCCACCACCTGCTAATTCATCAAATCCTAATCTATTCCCCTTGTCAGGGCTTAGAACTTCCTCCACACCCTCATCCACTTTTCCCCAGGCAGCTAAAACTGAGTTTGGGCTATGGGACAATTTCCTGCTGTACTCACTACCCCTGTTATACTTAGAGCTTTCCCTGAGGGTTTAATTCCTCGCTACTTGGCTCAGTGCTCTTATTCAGAATGCTGATTTGGGTTCCTGTATCAGTTAAGAACTCTACATTTATTCACTTTGGACCACTGGGAAGTTAAAGACACACTGCACAAACATTCGGTTTTGATTTCGCCAAGCCCACATGACATCCTGTCCTGCAGCTTGTTAAGCTTGGATGCTGACTAGAGGGCGGTGCGGACAGAGGTTCAGGAGTTCCCGCCCTGCAGCCTCCTATGTCTGTTTTAATAACAGGTCGCACTGCCTTTTCCTCTAATTTCTCTGCTTCATCAGAACCATTTTCAGTGGTACCTTCCCCTGTGTCTTCATCTGGATCCTCGGGGTCTGTGCCTGTGGTCTGGACAGCACTGGGGGCTTCTTCTGTCTGTGCTAACAGGAGCTCAAAGAACACATGCATCAGCTCCTTTTCTTTTTCAGTTCTGTCTCCAAGCGTTTTGGAATGCTCCTGCGCCTCCACTAAGCAAGTACTCAAAGTGGCGAACAGAACCACAATAAGGAAGAAATTTTTACACTGAGGGTGGTGAGACCCTGGATCAGGTTGGCCGGAGAGGTGGGAGAAGCTCCATCCCTGGAAACATTCCAGGTCAGGTTGGACCTCGGGGCTCTGAGCAACCAGCTCTAGCTGCAGATGTCCCTGCTCACTGCAGGGACGCTGGACGAGACAACCTTTGAAGGTCCTTTCCAATCCAAACCGTTCTGTGATCCTGTGATCAAGCGCAGAGCAGAAACCTGCAGCGCTGGGCTCCGGGCAGGGGATGAGTAAAAGACGCTGCTTTTCCCCACGAGTTTATGATGATCAAAACGCAAGGGGAGAGGTGGAAAATGAAAGGGGTCCTTGT
>NW_010409464.1:0-2025 GCF_000710305.1 Buceros rhinoceros silvestris
AAAAGGACCTGGGGGTGTTGGTTGACAGCCATCTGAATACAAGCCAGCAGTGTGCCCGGGAGGCCAAGAAAGCTAATGGCATCCTGGCTTGTTCTATCCCTGGCATTCCCGCTTCCAGGAGGCTCAACCCCTCCTGCAGTTGGGTCTTCTTGCCCTTCATGCCAGATTATTGCTCTGCCACAAATTACCATTACAATTTGAATTTCCCCTTAAAATCCCATTGTCTTTATGAGAGATCTGCCACCTATATAAATACATTATTCAGAGACATCACATAAACTGCCTCCAAGGTCTAATGAAGTTTGGAATAAAACAATAAAACCTAGGGCCCAAATACTTGCTTTATGATTTCCAGAAGGGTCAAGCTGGGGCAGTACCAAAAGAAATGCCTATACAGAGTAGGAAAGTGGCAATCAAGTTCTCAGCATGTGGAAGACCTAGCTGCTTCTGGATATTTTCTTTGACAACCTGTTCCTGAATCTGCTGCAATTTATGGCAGACGTTGGTCGCTCCTTACTCTAGATTTTCTGACACGTGAACCACCATCATTCCAGTTCTGGCTCATATCGAGATGATCAATTCCCCGTCTCATAGCACCATGCAGCACTCTGTATTTCTGCCTCTGTGTTAGTCCATGGCTTTGGACTATTCCCCAGACAACACTGGAGGACACAAGCTAAATCCAGCTCACTGATTTGGCAGATCCACGTATCTTCTCTTCAGTCACTTTGGGTTTTGGAACAAATTTGTCAGAAGTCTATATTGAGCTATGCTGTGAGGACCAGTGTGTTGTACTTTTCCTCCAAAGCCAGAGCACAGCTCAATATTTCCCAGCAGTCAACTCTACAATTTACTCTAATATTAATTTACACTCATGTGCATACTCACAGAATGCAGAATGAATACAGGAAGAAAAAAATTATCATTATTCTTTATATCATGAAAGTAAAATCATGTAATATGTCCCCTTGGGAGACATTGCTCTCAGTTGCAAGAGAGCAATTTAATGTGATTGCTAATTCTGGATACATTCTGATTTTTGTATTCTGAATTTGGAACTTGCTGTATAGTACTGGAATAAAGAATCAACTATGTAATATATCCATGTAGATGAACTCAGAACAATGATTTAAAAATCCATAAAGCACAATGCTTGTCTACTGAAGACATGCTAAAGCTATGGGTTATTTTGCAGAGAGAAACCCACTTCACAGGTGAATATAAATGTGATATTTATACTTTCTCTTATTAATATAAAATCTCAATGTTGTGATTAGTATTTCTTAGAAAGAATTACTTTGTAACAACAGTGTTGGCCTGCTATTAGTGTAATTAAAACAGAAAACTGACAATATTGGCATTGTGAAGACTACGTGTGGATGCTGCCACTGAAGAAGATCTTGAAAGAAAATAATTAGAAACAGAGAAAAACTAAAGGAATCGTAATACTGTAAATATTGTAGGCTCCAGATTAAAAAGAAAAATCAATGATGATTGTGTTTTTGCTCCCTCCAAATCCTACTGTAAGACCTATTAAAAAGAAAAGAAAAAAATTTAGTGCACAAAACCTAAAGCTTCAGCCAATCGATGCTGATTAGATTTACACTTTAACTGTAGTTTTTATAGTTTTCATCTAAGCATTTTCTCCTAGATTATGTTTCTGGACAGATCTATACAATAGGAATTGCTTTAATCTCATTTACTGACAGGCTGACTACCACCATGCAATGCAATTTAGCTCTCACAAAGCCCAGTATTTCTTCTCTCGCTCATTAATAGAAAAGCTCACTAGGTGAATGACATTGTGCAGTAATTCTCCGCAAGCAAGCCTCAAGTTGTGAGTTTTCTGATCAGTTCCTATCTATAGGGACGATCATTTGCATGCTGTTAAATTTCATGCTCGAGTGAACAATAAAGTTATAAAATAAATGCTAATGGTTAGCATCTATTGCATCCTTGGTGAGCCTTCCAGGAACTGTGTGTGTGAAGAATATCACCCTACCCAGGAAACAAGCCCACTGCTGA
>NW_010409464.1:2490-4075 GCF_000710305.1 Buceros rhinoceros silvestris
GCAAACAGATCTTAGCCAGGCATCAAAATTCTGCTGTGCCTGACCTTGTAGCTGAGACTAAAACATCTTCACTCCCTTTACAGATATTTTTCCCCATCAGGATGTCATAAAAAAAAAAAAAAACCCTGCCTGCATTCAGAGTAATCCTACTGGAGGGCTTTGAAATGGTGACTTACAATTTAATAGTCATTATAAAAAGTATCTCAGAATTTTGTAAGCATCGTGAGATTTGAGTTTATTGTAAAGATCTGTTGAATCATGCCCTAATAAAGAAGGAAAAATAATGAAACACAAAAATTCCTAGTAACTGAGAGAAGATCAGGCCTGAAAAATATTTGCTAAGAAATTAAGTTACTTAATATTCACAGTTTCTGCACATGCAGTTAACATATTGATTGCTTAATTAAGATTAACAAAATTGCCTGGCAGCAACCAAGGTTTAATCTAGTCATTCTTGACTGCTTCTAAACTGTGCCAAAACAGAACCCTTGGACTAAGTGGCACATACCTTTAAACACGTGTTTAATTTCTACTAGCTACCCTAATTAACTTGTTTCTTCCTGTTTACATTTAACTTCAAATTATTAAAACAGAAGTCATGTAACCCTAAATGGTGGAAGGCTAATAACTGCAGCACACCTCTCTCATTGCTTTTCCACCGTGCTGTAGCCTCTGCCTCTGGTCCTCAATACATCCACAATGCGTAGGCAACCCAACAATTCACAACAGCGCTCTCATGTCCTCGTCACCACTCACTGCCTGCTCCTACAGAGCTCTGTGCGTGCTGAAGCCGTGATGCCAAACGAACGTGGGTTTGTGCCTACGGTGGTGAATCTGGCACCTGGCCTTGCCTCTCCTCCTGCAGATGATTTCAGCCACACAGAAGAACTGTGTAGCGATGCACAAAGTTTCCAAAAAGCTGATCAAAATCCAGTGACATAAAAATCACTCTTTATATGCTATAGGGATCCCCTACATAGGGGAGGAAACTTCAATTGAATCGATCATAAACTTTTTGTTACTGAAAAGAGTAGGCTAAGGATCTAACAGTCTCAGGATCGCATTAAAACAGTTAAGGTACATCCTCCTACATTCTTTTGGGAGCTTACATAGAATAAATTATTCTAACAAAATTTATGATTACCAGTGATTTTGCAACCCACCACCTTAGGATTTAAATTGCATGATTATTTCCTGCTTGGAAATTTTTCGCCCACTTTTATTAATTCACTAGTGATTTTCCCAGCACGTATGAAATATGAGAAGGCAGGGATAATAGCAAAGATAAACTTGGTTATAAAGTAAGCAAATAAGGAGGAATAATGTTTGAAAGGCAAGTGATAATTTGAGATATGCTCTCGTCCTCTTACACTGTTTGTCTGTCCCCCAATCTTAAACACTTTAAGGGAACACTGATTTAAATCAACACTGATTTCTTTTTGTGATTATTTTTGCCAGTTTCAGTTTTGCTGTCAGGAAAAACCAGGAAGGGTTATCGGGTAAGCATTTCTGTGTCATACTTTCTCCTGTGAAAGTCAGAACTCGAATTTTCATAAATAAACCACTGCCTTGATTGTTTCTTTGC
>NW_010409464.1:4180-7172 GCF_000710305.1 Buceros rhinoceros silvestris
AAGCATGCCCAATCCTTCAAATGATCCCAGGTCTGCAATTTTCTTTCAGGGTTTTTCCAGGCTTCTACTCTGGGGGATGCTGGTACTGTATCAAATGGGACAACTTCCCATCTCATTTTCTGGTGGCCAGGGGCAGTGGGAGAGAGAAAGAAAGAGATCACAGCATCCAAAATGTAAAGACAATGACAGTAAAGAGATCTCTCTACCAGAAAAGTGAAAAGCCTGACTACACACAGGGAGTGTAAGCAAATCTATGACGCTTGACCCCTGCCCGTGTAAATTTGATTCCACAAGCCTTGAAAAGACATTATAAAGATAGTTGATGGAATGGTTTCTATGCATAAATAACATTTTTGTTGTGACTTACAATCCAGTGCAACATTTGTCATCTCAGTCCTTACTGTTATGGCTCAAAAGGTCACCAAGGTCCATGGGACTCTTTAAATGGATAAAACCAGAAGATGGTTATCTGTATATCACAATACGCATACACAAAAGATATATACTTTTACAGGTTTTGTGAATATTAGATATCAAACAAATGTGAACAATCAGTTCTATGTAAACTATGGTTTAAAATCATATTTGGTAAGAGTGACATCTATTCAGAAAGATGTCACTTCTGGGGTTATTTATGCCCATGGTTCAATCATTCCAATTAGAGTATTTAAAACCTTCCTAACTTACTGGTTTGAACTGTCACCATGGGATATTACTTCAAAATTTCAAATTAATCATGCTGGTGTAATATGTGTCTATGCACAAGAGATGAAGATCAAATCCTGTGCATGTAATACCACTAACCACAGATGCTATAGGAGGCTGAAGCTAGTCTGACTGGAATGATCCCTCTGCATGAGACAATTTAGCAATAAAATGCAGAGACAAGTATTTAATTTTTCTTCCAAAACCCCAAAAACGTAGAAGTAAGGGTTTACTACTACAAAATGATGTCAAACTTTTACAAAGAAAACTGAAGTTCAAAGACAGCAGGTGGAAATTGCATCAATTTTTTGGAGACATTGCCAAAAAAATTCAAACTATTCTAGAGGGACTAAAAATGAGAGTAAGAAAATGGTTTATTATCCATGACTTTTTTACCACTGGCTTTTTCAGTAGGTTTGCCAGCAAAATAAGGTTTGACACAGAGAGAATTTGTGTTATTATTTCTGTACAAAGAACAGGAGGAATTATATTAGAGCCCATGTCTGAAAAAAAAAAAAAAGTATTTTGAATGGGTAGGGCACATATAAAAAATTCTCCCCTTCATGTTTCAAATAAAAATTCTCAAAGCATTAATTCATTTTCACCTGCATCTAGACCATTTCAATGCTTCAGTTCCTCTGCTCATTTAAACTCATGCCATGAGTTCCCCTGAAAGATGTGCTGGTATTGCCTTTCCATGAAAATCATGATATGCAGCATAGAGCAAGAGGAGCTTGGTGAGTATCCAAGGCTTTCATGAGACATAGCTGGACTTGGGAAGGGAGAAGCAGATGTAGACTCTACTGAACTTAATTTTGCCGTCATCCTATCTGTTAAACATCCAGCAGTAAAGGAAATAGAAATGGAGAGTTACAAAAACAGTGCGTAAGAAGGTGGTGAGTAAAACCAAATTTTAGTCTTGTTTTAATTACAAAATCCACCCCCCACCTTTCATTCAATACCTCTACAGTATTTCAGCTGTTATTTACGTTCTGATTTCTTTTACACTCTCAACCACAGAACTAAAAGTTCCATCTGTCTTTTTTCCATTGATTATAGAACAACAACCAATCAGAAATGAAATGTAAGTGGTATCAGCTTGTTCCCAAATACTTTAAAAACCCAAAATGCTATTTGGCTGAACAGACTTATGCTGATTTAGGGCTGCTGAAGATCTAGTCAGAATATTATTTAGATGCAGACGATATATTTTTAATTAAAGTGACAGTTACCAAATTCAGTCACTCTTGGTGACCAGGAAATAAACACCTGCATTAGAAAATATTTTCTTCCTTCTTATTAAGAAAGAAAATCCAATTATTTTTTCTCTATGTCATTTTCCTATCCTTTCCTTTCCTCCCAAAACAGAGAAAATCAAAAGTAGGATGGATTCGAGGTTTGGATTTGGTTTCCTTGTTTGTTTACTTTAAGTCTTTAAATAATTTTCTCTGTGCTCAGCAGCCATACTGCCCATGGCTTATTCCCTTGTCCTTGCACCATGGCTTTGGCCAGGTGTGGAGTGGAGGAAGAGCAAACACGTCTGGTCAGCTGGAGCTGCTGCCTAGACATCTGCTGAAGGCTGTCTTGGGACTGTATAGCTTACTAACCCAAAGCAGAGCCATCTGGCCCTCATGTAACTGAAACAGAGATGTCTGCCATTTCTAGAGCATCAAAAGTGGAAAAATAAGCTAACATCATAGCTCTTATTCCTTCGGTTTATTTTGTGGTGTTGTCACTCTCCACAGCGTACAGTACAAAACTGGCATACATTCTTTAAAGCACAGAAACTTTGGAAGTTATTAATGTAACAATAAAGCTGTATTTACAGCAAAAGGACAGCTAGATGGCTACATCAGACACCAACCTTTTTGGTACCAAACAATTTATGAAATTTTAAAATGCTACGTCACAAATTAAGGACAGAATTCGCTTTTAAGACATTTCATCCACTGGAAGCTGTAATAGAACTTCATAAGTAAAAGTATGAATGAATCTTTGTGAGCTGACCACGATCTGAATGTTGAGAAAGCATTAAAATAATGAGATGTTTGATCAGGCCTCAAGATTTAGATGCAACACTAATTTCTCAAAAAAATTCTTTGAGAAGAAATACAGACAGACCTTTAGAGTGAACTGTAGAGGTGTTATTAAAATAAAATACGACTTATTCATAAGGGTGAAAATAAGTTTTGTCATCGGAAGCTTCACAGAAAATCTATTTGTACACCATCAAAGCATTTTGAGGTCTTTTGACTAAAGGTTCTGTCACCGGTTTGGCCGAGGTGAA
>NW_010409465.1:0-747 GCF_000710305.1 Buceros rhinoceros silvestris
AACCAGTATAAACCAGTATAAACCAGTACGGGCCAGTATAGATCAGTACGAACCAGTATAAACCAGTACAGGCCGTGCTCCCTCTCCCCCCCTGCCAGCACCATGCGCTCTTCCACCAGGACGTGGTGAGTGCCCCCAGTACGGACCAGTATAAACCAGTATAGACCAGTACAGACCAGTATAAACCAGTGTAGAGCAGTACAAACCAGCATAAACCACTATGGGCTAGTATGGACCAGTATAAACCAGTACAGGCCGCATTCCCCTTCCCCCCCTGCCAGCACCACGCGCTCTTCCACCAGGACCTGGTGAGTGCTCCCAGTATGCACCAGTATAAAGCAGTGTAGACCAGTATAGACCAGGATGAACCAGTATAGACCAGTACAAAGCAGTATAAACCAGTACAGCACAGTAAAGACCAGTATAAACCAGTACAGGCCGTGTTCCCCCTCCTCCCCGCCAACACCACGCGCTCTTCTACCAGGACCTGGTGAGTGCTCCCAGTATGGACCAGTATAAGCTAGTATACACCAGTACAAACTAGTGTAAACCAGTATAAACCAGCATGAATCAGAAAAAACCAGTATAGACCAGTAAGAACCAGCATGAAACTGATTACACACCAGCAGAGCTGTGGGGGACGACACTAGCACCTCCCAGTTCCCTCCCAGTTCATCCCAGTTGCCTCCCAGTTATCCCCAGTTCCCTCCAAAGCGCTCCCAGTGTCTCCCAGTGCCTCCCAGTGCC
>NW_010409466.1:0-2206 GCF_000710305.1 Buceros rhinoceros silvestris
CGGTTCGGTGGGGACTGCCGGCTGTTTTCACATATACAAATGTTGTTAGTGGTGATCGCTGGTGGGATGCTGGGCTGAAGCATGACTCTGCTATTTCTGAACGTGTTCATACCCAGGAAAAGGCTCCAGCTGCTGCAGCGTTGTCCGGAGCCGTTGGAGGGTGGTGAGGTGTGGCAGTGAGCAGGATAGTTGCTCTTAGTGCTGGGTCTGTGGGCCCTCAGCCTGTGGATGCTGCATTTCTAGCAACTCAGGGGACAGAGGAGTTGGCACTGCCTGTCCCAGACCTTTGCGTCTTAGAGCTGTTGCAGTTAACCCACACAGCGAGGAGCCTTTCTGCTCGCTGCCTTGGCTCTGCCTCTTCTCCGCTTGCTCATGTGACTGCATGGTGTTTTGCTGTTGCACAGCGAGCAGATGTTTCTTTTCCAGTGGGACAAGAGCAGATATTGGGGGATGCCTCAGACTTCAGACCTGAGGCTTAGACCTGGGTGGTTTCCCTAAGGTTGGACATGGTTTTCCAGGGTTGGTCTGGTTAGGCATTGTCCCAGGCCTCCTGCCCGTTGGCAGAATGATACTGACAAGGGGCAGCAGAAATAGTTTGTGGTGTCCAGAATCCTGCTCCCAGCTTGGGCAGGGAGGGCAGGTCATGGTCCCCATGCCTCTTACCTTACTGGTGCTTTGGGCAGCTGGTAGTCAGGCAGCTCACTGTGTGCAAGCCAGAGTCTGGGGCACCTGTGATCCCTCTGAGGCTGCCAGCGGGTGCCCACATCTGTGTTGAGAGGCGCTGTGGTGCGGTTTGCCCGAGGACTGGAACACAGGCTGCGGTCTCCTGCCCAAGCCTGGGGTGCTGCAATCCCTGCACAGCGAACAGCATGCCTGTACCTGGCTGTAGTGTTTGGAGGTCAAGGGTGTGATGGCTTCTGCTATCCTAGGGCTTGTTTCAGACCACTTTGTTCACTGTTTGATTTTCAGGTTGGTGATAAGGTAATGGTCCTGGCCAGGTCAGGGCTCTGGCAAGAAGTTGTGAACGTGCCAGCCAGTCAGACTTTCCTGATGCCCGAGGGGATGAGCTTTGAGGAAGCAGCTGCTCTTCTTGTCAACTACATCACTGCTTACATGATCCTGTTTGACTTTGGAAACCTGAGACCCAACCAGAGTGTCCTCATCCACATGGCTGCAGGTAAATAGTTCTTGCTAGTCTGTGCTGAGACTTTTGGTCTCAATGTGCAGCTTCTGATTGGGTGGCACAGGTGAGGAAGCGATTGGAACAGGGCTGGGCTGAGCCAGAGATGCAGGCTTCATGCTGGCACAAGCGCTGGCAAATGCAGAACCATCTCCCAGCACTGGCATTGGTCACAGGCATCAGCCTGCCCCAGGCAGAGCCTGGATTCCAGACCCTTGTGGCACTGTGAAAGCAGCACAGGCAGAGATCATTTACCTGTCCAGAGCAGCCCCAGCAGTCAGTTCTAAGTCTTTCTCATGGCTGGTTTTCAGGTGGTGTGGGAACTGCTGCCATCCAGCTGTGCAGGACAGTAGAAAATGTCACCATTTTTGGCACGGCATCTGCCTCCAAGCATGATGCGCTCAAGGAGAGCGGAGTTGCTCACCCCATTGACTACAGAACGATGGATTACGCAGAGGAGGTCCGGAAAATCTCTCCCAAAGGTACTGTGTGGTGGAGGACTGCAACTGTCCTGCATTTCTTTCAACTGCAAAGAAACTTCTAATTACTTCCAATTCCCTCTAGGTGTTGACATTGTCCTGGACCCCCTGGGAGGATCTGATACATCCAAAGCATTTAACCTGTTGAAGCCAATGGGCAAAGTCATCACTTACGGTAGGTGTGAGCGGGGTGCCCAAAACCCAGCTCGTGTGTAGGAGGGGCCGTGTGATGGCAGGGTGAGCCTGGACCTGCATGGCGTTTCTCAGCGCTGCCCCGTGCCTGGACGCGCAGCCGCAAGGGATCATGGCTGTTGCTGATCACTGTGTGTGTAGTTCTGTTATTTCACAGAGGTCTTTAGGATGCTTTCCCTGGGCGAGGTGCTGAGGGAAGTGAGATTTGTGCCCTGTCCCAAGCACCCTGGTCACAGGTTTCAAGGCTCTTTCCTCCCATGGCAAGATCTCTCTTTGAGTACGAGCTGCTGCCTGCAGGGGAAGCTGGAATGTCCTTACGGAGAGCTGCTGCCTGCAGGGGAAGCTGGAATGTCCT
>NW_010409466.1:2436-4674 GCF_000710305.1 Buceros rhinoceros silvestris
TATATTGTTCTTTGAGTCCTAGCTTCTGCCTCCACGGTAATCGGGAATGTCCTTACGGAGAGCTGCTGCCTGCAGGGGAAGCTGGAATGTCCTCACGGAGGAACGCCGGCACAGCGGCTTTGTCCGGGCTGACTTAATGCACAGCACTAAGAGCCTTGCCTTTCTTCTAGAGGATGTGTGGGTGATGAGCTTTGAGGCTACTGAATACTTATCTCTCCCTTCCCCAGCCTTGAAACACTGTGATTTTTGTCCTGTAGACAAAGCCCTCACACAGCCCCCAGTGGGGCTCCAGACACTTGCACCAGTGTGCTGCTCTGTGGTCCCGGCCGCTGCCGTGTGCGGCTCCCCTGAAGAAGGCTGGCTGTAGGAGAAGGGGAGCGCTGTCCTGCCAGCCTGGCTGGCTGTGTCGTGTGACCCGCCCTTGCCTCTGCCAGCACTCCAATCTAGCTGTGCTGCTGCTGCCCTCCTCAGAGAGGAGTTATTCTATGTTTCTGAAGTATGTGGGTGCCAGTAATACAAATTCTGCATGTCTTCAGGCCAAGCCATGTACCTGTTTCCGCTGGAGGTTGACTGGGCAGGTTCTGGTGTGATCCAGTTCTCCCCTCTGTCCTCCATCGCTGTTGTCAGCAGCTGCGAGCTGTCTGAGCTGTTACAGGGAATGCCTGCTGCCTCTCGCATTGTGTTGACTGCACCTCATCTGTGGCTTCCCTTCTCTTCAGGGGTAGCAAACCTGCTCACTGGGCAGAAGAAGAACCTCATGGCTATGGCTAAAACCTGGTGGAACCAGTTCAGCATCAATGCCTTGCAGCTCCTGCACCATAACAAGGCTGTGTGTGGCTACCACCTTGGATATATGGATGAAGAATTTGAGCTTATTGGAAGTGTTGTAGCCAAGCTGGTTAACCTGTACAGTCAGGGCAAAATCAAGCCCAAAATAGACTCTGTGTGGCCCTTCGATCAGGTGAGTCTGAGCTAACGTGTAGGCTGGCAGCACCCCGAATCTACTGGGCAATGTTTTCTGCATAGCAAGCGCTGGTTCAGTGTGAGCACCTTGTTCATGGGGGCTGAACTGTTGCAAATATTTAATGACCATCTGTTCTCAGACATTCAGTGCCTTTTTCCTTTTGAGTGAAGTGTCTGGGCTCTTCTGCTCCCGTGCACAGAGCTGGGCAGTGCCAGACAGCGTCCCTGTGGAGCAGGGCAGATGCTCAGCTGAGCTCCGTGGGCATCAGCAGCCCGGTGGGGCTGGTTGTGCATCAGACTGGTGGCTGCCCTGGGTCTGCTCCCTGTAATTAGACAGACAGCTGGGAAGGCTGCTGCTGCCCTTCCACCAGGGAAAAAGAGCGCAGGCAGTAAAGCAGAGTGAGGATGGTGGAAGGGAGCGGCTGGTTTCAGCAGCTCTGCCATGCTGTGTGGTATTGATGTGTCCAGGCAGAGTCAGGTTCTTCTCTTGGAAGTTCTTTGCTGGGGTAGGACGTACTGCCGGGGAGCGAGGGACCTGGTAATGATCAGCTGGTGTTAGTACCTGAGAACCAGTCTGAGGCAAATGCTTTGCATCAGCTCTGTCCAAAATGGCTCTGTGCAGAGGCACCCGAATTCTTGGCACTCGCTTTGGCTGCCGGGAAAGCTGCCTCCTTGGTGGGCTGAGGAGCCCAGGAGGGGCAGGGCTGCACTGCGTGGTGGGTGCGGACCTCATGAGGTTCCTGTTGGTTCCAGGTGGCAGATGCCATGAGGCAGATGCAAGAGAAGAAGAACGTTGGAAAGGTCATCCTGGTTCCTGAAGCACCCAAGGAAGAATCCAAAAAAGAAGAGAACTAAGGAGAAGAGATGGGTGTGGATTGTGAATTCATGGTTTAACTCCCTGACCTCTTTGGGACCTGGAAATGGACAGATCAGTAGCTTCCATCTTCACCAGTACAAGAGCATCGTGGTTAAAGTTCAGAAGAGGTTTGCATGCTTGTTGTGACTGACCCTTTGCCAGATATGCCTCCTGCCCTGGCTCTCTGTTTTGAAGCCCGTTGATTTCATACACTTCTCAAGTCACTTGTTTCTCTACTGAATTTCCAGACTAACCTTATTTTTCTCTGGCAGCGCAGCCGAAGCTTCCAGGCAGTTGGTGGTTAACAACTGCATAGTCTGTCGCTGTAAAGTCAGGGTGGAACATACTGCCAAGTGTCTCCACAGAAACTGAGCCCTGCTGAAGCATTTGCACTGTCACCTTTGAGAAACGTGTTCAGC
>NW_010409466.1:4771-10245 GCF_000710305.1 Buceros rhinoceros silvestris
AGGAGAATGGGCCAGACTTGGGGTGTTTCCTCAAGAGCCAGAGGAAACGCGTGGCTGGCCTAGTTCAGTTCTAGCCTGGGCTACTCTTCTGTTTACACTAACCATGCTCTTTCCCCTCTGCTTTCAGAAACCTCTAACACCAGTCAGATAGTAACAGGTCGTGTTGTCTTTGTCTTGTAAAGAACCGTCCTGGCCTTCTGCAGTCTGTGGTGTGTTGCACTCTGTGCAGCCAGCAAATAACCTGGCAGGCTGGGCTGGGTCTGAATACAGAAGAGCAGTTTCAATTAGGCAACTTGATCTTGTCCATTTTCTGATTCCAAACTGTACAGGGAGATCTAAACTGTCTGATTTTTAGAGACCATAAGGACTCAACTGTGTCTCAGATGACTGGAACAATTGATGTTGGCTCTGTGCTTTATTAATGTCGGGCTCCAAGTTGGTATCATTAAGGCTAAAGTTCACCCTTGTGTTTGTATTTCTAAGAGCTGTGGTGTTGAATCAGACTTCAGCAAGATGGGAACAAAATAAGCCCCTCCTAACACTTGCTTTGCGCTGTGCCCTGTGCGCTGGGGAGCTGTTCCAGTTTGGGAAGACTTGCAAGAACTGCTCCTGTAGTCCTGCTTCCCAGGGGCCTGGGCCGGCTCTTTCTGCAGCACGCTGCTCCGTAAGGCTGTCGCCGAGTTACCGGTGTAGATGGTAAACTGTCGGGCTGTGTGTCCAGCCTCTTGGCCTGGGCCTCTTGAGCAGTTTGAATTTCCATTCTCTTCTAGCTGGCTCCGTACACAGCCGCTCAAACCAGCTCTCAGCTCGTGGTTCAGTGCTGCTATAGGGCTTGACTCTTCTTCCTCTGAAACTGCAAGTCTTGGGCTCTCTTCCAGCACCAAGGGTTTAGGAGCTGCCTGGGGTGCTCCTCACAGACCAAAACTCAGTTCCTCTTCCTCTTTTCTTTCTGACATGCATTTGGAAATGTAGCTGTGCAGAGACCCAAGCCTCGTTCTGTGAGCACTTCGTGTCCTGGGTGGTGCCGTCCCTTCCTGCTGGACCCTATTTTTGTCCCTGAGTGACTGCCGTGCTGTTTGTGCTTGCTTTGACGTTTCATCATGCACTGTAGGAGCTGTGGACTTTTAGGCTTCATTTTTGATTTGAAAAAATGAACCTGTGCGTGCCAACAAGAGCTGCCCATCGTGGAAGGGGTCAGGTTCCAGGAGCAAAACCTTGCTACTGGGAGTCCTGCTTGACCAAACCCCAAGGGGGGCAGGTCCCTGCCGGGCAAAGGGCCCTGCATGCAGAGCCCCTCCGCTGCTCGAGAGCAGCCAAGCACTGTGCAGGGCTGGAGGTCCTCTGTGGGTGAGGAGTGTGGCTTCTTCCTCAGCCAGCGCCGTCCTCCGGTGGGGCCCCTCTCGGTCAGTGTGGTTTGTATGTCAGGTGCTTGGGCTCAGTCCCTAGTTCTTCAGAAGCGCGTAGGCACAGCCTCTCGGGGACTTGCCCTGGCTAACTTTAAAGTGTTAAAACAACCCTGTTCTCCGTGACCTCAGAGGAGGGCCAGAGGCTGCCACAGATCCTTGCCAGTCCATCTCTTGCACTTGATACGTGAACTTCATGAACATGGTCTGATGAAACTCACAAGCACAACATTCAGCCTTTCTAAATCCAAAGTCTTGCTGCTTCTCCTTTCAACCTGCCCTGTCATGCTAATGTAGATTAAATCCAACGGTGTCTAATGCTGCTTTACCAGGTCTGACAACAGGACTGTCTAAATTGCTGAAATGGGACCTGTTCCTCCAAGAAACCGGACTTCACCTTGATGAAAGAGCAGCGTGCTCAAACGGCACACAACCTTGCACGTCTTCAGGTTCTACACACTTGTCAAGGGGAAAACTTACCCAACTGTGTTTTACAGTAACAGCCTCTCCTGGCTTTTCTCTCAGCTAAGCGCGTGCTCAGTGCCTTACTGGGACGGCCTTGGGTCAGGCAGCATAGCAAGGCTCTCGCAGTCTGTCCCTCCCGATGCTGTGTGCAGGAGGAACGCGGGAGTCTTGCAGCTTCCTGTAGGACCCCTCTGACATGCTGCCTTGTGGTATGCCACACCACCAGTATCTCGGTGCCTTCTACATGCCGTAAGGACTAGGAAGGCACTGGAGCCTTTTCCATTCTGGCCTTTCTAAGTATTGCCAAAAACCCGTTTTGACTCTTGCTAGCTCTGTTTTGTGAACACTGGTGATGTAGTCTGACTTGTTGTGAGTAGGACGCTCCTTTCCATGTACTGCAGCCTCTCCAGGGCCATCCTGGTGGTTGTGTGCTCCCCAGTCCAGAAGAGCTGTTGTGGAGCCCTTGTCTCCCCCAGGGCAGCAGTTCGGCTCTGGCCAGTCCTCCAGGGAGGCTTTATCTGCTGCCCCAGCCTCAGCTCTCTGGAAACAACCCCAGCTCCTGATTCTTGTGGGCAGTTGCTCGTGTGTCTTCTACCTACGCATTCCTGAAGCGTTTATCGGGGTGCAGTGCTGTGCAGTTAATCTCTGTTCAAGTTTAGTACTGACTTCTCTGTCCTGTGGTAGCAACAAGATTTTCTGCAGGAGGACCAAGATTCACTGTCACCTTGCTCTCCACTGCCGCAGTGATCAGTGCTCTGCTCTGGGTGGTTGTGGTTGGTGACTTTTGGGTTTGTTTTCCTTCTTTTTAATTTACTTTTTTTATGGACAAACATTTTATGGGCCAATAGGTATAAAACCTATGTAAAACAACTTCAAGTGTCTTAACTCAAAGTTAACCAGCAGGTTCGTATACTAAGGACCAAAGCAAAAACCAAACAAGAACCCCAGGACCAGAATCATTCCTCTCAATGTTGCTTAACTGTTTAGGGCAAAGTCTTGCTGTGGAGGAGATGGAAGATTCCTGTGCTAAACTGCGTGTGCCATTCCAGCTACGAGAAAGGCAACTTCATGTTTGTTTTACTGATGGTCTGACCCAAAGGTTGTGCCACGGGGAATCCAAGTGGAAAGCGTGAGTAAGGATTCTGTGAGCAGAGGAGAGACATCCCCAGCCCTGCCTGCCACCGTGGGGGCTGCGCAGCACCAGGGTGCCTGTGTGGGGGGGCCGCTCCTGAGGCGTTGCTGCTGGCACTGCTGGTCTTGGACAAAAGGCAGCTCCTTTGCTACCACCAGGCAGCTTTTTGTCTCATCTCAGGCTGGTTTCTCTGCAGCCCACTTGTGTTGCACGCAAACTGCAGATGGGGAAGGGTGCGGGAGCAGCCCCGGCTTGTGCAAAGGAGTGCAACCCCCGCCACGTACCCTGGGAGAGGGGAGGGGGTTCAGCTGTACCTTTCACTGTGGACACCTGTATTAAAACTAGAATCGATGGGTCAGGGAGAAGTAAGGAGCACTGTGGGCCTCAGGCTTTAATCAGTGCAGGATCCTGGCCCACTTCAGCTGCTATTGTAGGTGTAAAACCACTCGCTGCCCAGTGAAGTCTCTAGTGTGCGAAGCCCTGGTGATGGCGAAGTGTGACTGGCAAGTAGTATGTGAGCGCGATGTGAAGTGCATTAGACTGAGCCGCTTACATTACAACATGTGGTCTGGTCTGTACCGCCCGAGTCGTGTTGATTTGCAGATCTGTGTGATTCTCATCTGACAGACACGTGGAAAACCCTTGTTCACGATATATATCCTGCTTTGTGCGTGTAACCAAGTCAGGCCGAAAGCGAGTGTGCCAATGCTGTTTACATGACTATGATGTGTAATGCTCCTCTGTCTAATGTTACCATATGCCTTATGTGTTTCAAATGTTA
This sequence comes from Buceros rhinoceros silvestris, assembly GCF_000710305.1. Lineage (NCBI taxonomy): Eukaryota > Metazoa > Chordata > Aves > Bucerotiformes > Bucerotidae > Buceros > Buceros rhinoceros. The sequence continues at coordinate 8,553 of NW_010409466.1, forward strand.
ATTAAAAGTGTAACAAACCCCTCCCTGCTACGCTGCTCAGCCTTCTGTTGGAATGAACCCTCTGCCCCTAGCTCTCCCTCTGGGGCACTTCTGCTTCTTGGACACATGCAGTTGATAAATTTTAACTCTCCCAGGGTGAGAAGATGCCTCCATGCTCAAGGACAGCTGTTAATTGCTGCCTTGGGTGTTGCAGAGATCTAATGCCCTGTTCTGGAGGGCAGCTATGGTGATTTTTTTTTTTTGCTTTGGAAAGCCCTTAGCTGGCTTCTGCGCTTTACTCTGTGTCTGGGTGTCTCCAGAGCCAGCTGAGACCAACACGAGTGCCTGGAGCGAGGGTAAGACAAGCATGAACAGCCACTACTGAAACTGGGAATAAATTGTTTATTTGTGTTTCTCCAATTAGAGACGGTTCCTGCTCGTGTATTCTCAGGGGAGGCTGCTGTCCCTGGCGCTGAAAGCGGTTCCTGCGCTGCCCAAGGGAGCAGGAGGCCCCGGAGCAGGTGCTGGGGAGGGGCTGTAGCACGGGGCTGTCTGAGCGGAAGCTGAAATTAGTGACAGTGCAGCTCTGGCACAGGCTGGGGCAGCAGCTGAGCTGGAACCTCCCAGGAGTGGCTGGGGGTGGAAGGGAGCTCCAGGGGCTGGACGACAGGCAGACACTGGCACAGACCTTGGTTACGCCGCCAAAGGCCATGGTGGGGCGTAGCCTGGAGCTGGTGTTGAAATAAGCTGCATAACTGGCTGGTGAGGACATACACCCAGGAGCAGCTGGAGTTACAGGGACACACCAACCTGCGCTGAGGCTTGCCCGGGGCCCGGGAGGAGGTGCTGCTGTCACCAACGGGGCTGCTGCCAGGGACGCGGGACAAACACCAGCTTCTTCCTAAGCTCTGTTAAGCTCCTGGTTTGTCAGCTAGAAAGGAAGGAGAGGCGAAGGCGCGAGTGGTGGCCGCTCAGGCAGCGAGGCTCATGCGATGCCCAGTTTCTTCAGCACTGTGCAAACCTCAGAGAGATACTGGGCGTCTGGATAGCCGTTCCTGTGGGGCACAGACAGACATGGGGTAAAACCTGCTGATGGGGCTGAGACCACCGAGGGGAGCAGCACTTTATTTTTGCCCCATCCCTTCAAGAGGGGTGAGAGTGGAATTCCTGCTCCCTGGGCGCTGCTGCTGCCCGCAGGCACAGCTTGCGCCCAGTGCTGCTGGCAGAGCCCTGTCCCGGGAAAGGCTGGGAAAGCTATGCATGAACAGGGCCAGAATCCTTGTCCATGGAGAACACATGGGTGTGGAATAGGCAAGGGCTGGAGGGTGCCACGCCACAGCTGCCCTGTGAGCTGAAACAAAGGACAGCACCAAGGCTGCCATTGGGGGAGCCTGGAAGAGTCACCCACGCCAGGATTTGTTGAGCTGGAGCCCCTGGTTCTCCTCCAATTGCAAAAAAACCCCCACACCTGGAAGCTCAGTAGGAGCTGGGCCATACCTGGCTTTGCCACCATCCCAGGAGGTTTTGTGGGGGATAAGGCCCCAAGTCACTCTGTCCTCTCCATCACAGGACTTGATCTGGAACGTCAGCCCATGCTCAAAGGCTTCCTTCAGTAGCATTGCTGTCCTCTGCCCTTCCCTGTTGTCAGGCAGGAAGGCGCAGAATTTCCCTCCTCTGTAAGGCTGTCCTGGGTGGGGATCATGAACCTTCGCAG
>NW_010409466.1:10393-14331 GCF_000710305.1 Buceros rhinoceros silvestris
AATAAAGCATTACAAACACCAGCCTCAGAGCTGGCTTCCGCGATTCTGTCCAGCTCAAAAAGGTGCAGATGACTGTGCCCCCACATGGCTATCGGTCACTTTGAACTAAAACCAGAGGTCACAGCCTCTTCAAAAGCTACTCTGCTGCTTCGCATGCCGGGCATGGAGCTGTAGCTGCCCTCCCGCCCCCGCCAATACACACCCAGGGACTCCCCCCAGCCCCGGCCACACTGACAGAACCCACTGCGTGTCCTGCTCCGGGATGGGAAAGGGCCTGTGGTGGGTACCTACCCCCTGCACACCGTCAGGGATGTTGTAGACAACCTGGAGCGTAGGGTCTCGAAAGTAGCCAGGCAGGCTCTGAGATAGGGAGGAGACCTTGAATGTCCCCAAGATCTTGCAGCTCGGGGCAACCGAGGAGGAGCTGCAGCAGGCATCGGCGGGGCCGCAGGGGGCCCGGCAAGTCACCCCTGAGCCCTGGCAAACATCACACTGGCCAAGAGGGGTCTTGTCACTTTCCTGTCCAAGGCTGGGGCCCCTCTGCTGCGGTGAGAGGTCAGGCTCCTCCAGCACGTTGCTTTTGCCCGCTGGGAGCGAGTCCCTGTTCTCGGCCCTGGGCTCTGCTGCAGGTGACGGTTCGGCTGCAGCCTCAACAGCCGCAGGCCGGTACAGCCACGTGGGCAGGGAGGGAGGAGAACCGCAAGCTGCCGGAGCGAGTCCCTGTTCTCGGCCCTGGGCTCTGCTGCAGGTGACGGTTCGGCTGCAGCCTCAACAGCCGCAGGCCGGTACAGCCAGGTGGGCAGGGAGCGAGGAGAACCGTCTGCTGCAGGAACGGGTGAGCGCAGCTGTCCCATCACGTCATGGCGGCCTCCTCTGCTCTTGTCTCTTGCAAACTGGAATCTGTCTGGCAAAACTTGCTTTAGCCGTGCACTGTCGGGCTCCCCCACAGATGGTTTTCTCTTTGGCTGTTCCTGGGACTCCCTCAGACCAGGGGGACTTGGCTTATCCACCCCACCAGGGCTCAGAAGGCTGCTTCCTCCCAGCACAGCCCCAGCATCAACATGGTCATTGGCTTCCTCCTGCTCCTGTCCCTGCTGGACCCTCCAAGGACTGGGTGACCACTTTTCCTCGGCCTCTGGCAGCTGGACAGCCCTGATCACATTTGCATGGTCTCCTTTATCGCTAATGTTCAGGTGCTGCAGGCCCATCTGCAGGGCCTCCAGACTACCAGGAAGGGCTGCACCCAGCACCGTGTCCTGGCTTCTGCTTGGCTGGACAACACTTGAGTGTCCTGTACTCTCTGGTCCTCCAGACAAGGATGAAGACTTCAGGGCATGGAGCCTCCTGGAGGAAAATACGTGGAAGGCCTCAGTCACTGCCGGCAGCACCTCCTTGGGGCAGGCAAGATACAGCTTGTACTTGTCTTTGCTGAGCCCAATCTGGAGGGATTTTCCTCGCAAAAGGCCGCACAGCTCACTCAGGGCACTGTCATCTGGACCATCTACAGCAAGCTCTGAGTAGCTCATGCTCTGGCACACAAGGTCAGGACACTTTTGCACAAGAGCTTCCACCTTCCATTTGGCCTGAAGGAGCTTGTTCTGGTCCAGCGCTTGCAGCGTCAGCACGGTGCAGTCCCCAGCACGGTGCTCTGAGATCTGCACTACCCCATCCCTGCACAGGTCATCAACAGCAGCACGGCAGACGTCTTTCAGGTACGACCACTGCAGAGAGTCCAGGCTCATTTCTTCGCTCACCCTGCTGCCGCCGCTGCCAGCATCGGGGGACTTGTCGCTTTCCTTTGCCCTTGGCAGGGAGAAGCTGCTGGACCGTCGCAGCAGAGGCCTGGATTCAGAGGGTTTAGAGCCTGAAGCAGGAGAGGTCCTTGTGTCATGGGTGCAAGACGTGTTGGTGAGGGGGTGGTGCTTGATGGGACCAGGATGCTGTGAAGTGCTGTTTTCTTTGCCTCCAAAGGGAGACAGTCTCGTAACCCTGGCACCTCCTTTCACATGGTCCCATTCTTTGGGGTCCTTCTGCTGAGACTCTGCTGCTGACCTCGAAACAGTATCTCTGGTGGACACATGAGGCTGGTGCTGCTGGGTCAGTGCTGCTGGGTCGCTTGGACCTAGAGCATCTGTCTCTGAGAAGTGTTCTCCGGAAAGCTGCACCTGTCCCGCCGCTGGAGGGTCCTGGGTCAGCAAGAGGCACTGGCTGGCCTGAGACCTGTCAGCTTTAGAGCTGAAGTTGGCAGCTAGCTTGAGCTCACCTTTCAGCTCCGTCCTGCCTGGGCTGAGCCTTGAGGCCGAGGTGTCCACAGGCGCTTTGGGCTCGTGCAGTGCAGCCTCTGCCGTGTGGGAGGTTGCTGGGCGTGAGGGCAGGGAGCTGCTGAGCTCGCCAAGTGTGTGCGCAGCACCTCTTCTGGAGCTGAGACCCTGAAGGAACTGCTTGGCCTGGGACACATCAACAAGGTTTCCAATAAGATAAAGCTGCTTCTCATCCTCATGGCAGAGCACCTGGGGGTACAGTTTCTGCAGCTCCTGTGTCAGAGCCATAAGAGCCTGGCTGTCCAAATCCAGGCCTCTCTTGGCGATCTTCTCCTTGCGCAAGCTCACCTCCAGCTGCTGGTAAAGCTGCTGCAGGGCCAGGCGGGCTCGTCGCAAGGCGTCCATGTCCCCAGACGTACCTGCAGACGGCTGGAGGTACAGTACGGTGATGCCATCGCTGCCAACATCCACCACATCCACACAGCACTGGCGCAGCACACCTTGGTACTTGGCCGCACAGAACCTCTGCATGTACAAGTAAACGTCCGAGTCCATCACCAGGGAAAAGTCCTCCGGCTGTTCCGCAGCTTCCCCATCCACTGGGCCCCGAGGTGGTGGGACTTCAGCTGCCTTTTCACTCTCCTGGTCCCAGTTTAGCAGCTTTGCTGACTCTCGTGCTGACTCGGTGGAGTCAGGCACTTGCTGGTGCCTGTGCGTTCCGGTCTCTTTGGCCACATGGATGGAACCAGGCAGGAGGGCCTCTCCCACAGCTTGGCTCTCGAGGTTCAGGCTGCCCAGCAGCTCTCTGCTGAAGGCCTGCAGCTCCGTGAACGGTCCCTTGACTACGCAGTGTGTGTTCTTGGAGTCGAAGTCATACCGCACGTGGCTGTAGCCTTTAAACAAGTTCCTCAGGAGGGTTTTGCCAGCAGGAAGTTTGCCATAGTCAACTATCATGCAAGCACGTATGAAGATCTGCAAGTGACAGCAAGAGAGTGAGAGTGCAAGGACCAGAAATAACCCAGCTCCAAGGCACAGGGGGAGGCAAATGCACCTGACACTTGCCACAGCCCCTGTGTTACAATGACAGATGAGACAACCCGATCCGCCACCTTTCTCTCAGCATCCTGCTTTCAACTGAGATGGGAGCATCAAACAGGCAGGTCCGGACAGCCCAGCCCGACTGGACCTTGTACCCATAGTCAAGAACTTTCTGCAGACAAGGGATGCGAGGGGCAAACCGCAGAGAGATGCGGGCCCCCTTCTACATGCTGGCGGCTCTGCAAACACACCAAACCCAAGCAATCCACTATCCTTTCCACTGTCCAGTGACTCCCAGACACCAGCACGTCTGTCTCCTCAGCTCTCCTGAGGAAAGGAAAGACACACTGTGCGTGTCCAGTTAATGACAAGGCAGAGGCACTAACAAGATCCCCCGTGTGTCACCAGATGGGCTGGGGAAAAGTGCCCCTTCCCTCCCCCCTGACAGTTCTCCCTTGCTTTGACAAGCACAAACACCAGACGGCGCATGTGTGTCGTTAGCACAGAGGAAAACAAATAATTCTCATTTGAATACGAATAAAGGTGGGTCTGCTTTAAGCCTAATTAATCTTAAGGGAGAGAGCGAGGTCTCCCTCCCCGGGACGCATAGAGCGGGGCTGCCTCTCGCTACCTCGTCGG
>NW_010409467.1:0-360 GCF_000710305.1 Buceros rhinoceros silvestris
CACGCCAGCCAGGCAGCCAGCACCGCTGCCAAAAGCGTTCCACCAGTGTGCCGCACCCAGCGACGGAAGGGGAACCAAGAGTTTTTAAAAGTAAAAGTTAAACAACACTGAAAAACTCCGGTTACTAACAGGACCCGAAGGTGGGCTGGAAAGTGTTGAAATATCTGGGAAAATACGGGTTTTCTCTACGCACTACTCCAAAAAGTTCACAGATCAGTGTTTTGACTGCAAAACCGCAGCTCCTCACAAACACCCATTAAGTGTGTGGCATCTTAACAATTAGCACTTATTTGAACCTCCCGGGCTGCTCTGAGCTGTCACGGCAGCTTCGTCAGAGGCGGGGGGGGGGGGGGGGGAGCC
>NW_010409467.1:464-8567 GCF_000710305.1 Buceros rhinoceros silvestris
ACCCCGAAGCAAGGCGACTCCTCACGTCAGGCCTCCTCCTTGCAGCTGGGGCGTCCGAAAGCATCATCCCTTGCCAAAGGCACGCACAAACCCTGAGTTACGGGGTCTTGGTCAGAGGCCTCGCGGCTGAATCACTGTCAAACCCCTATTTTTTAGCTTTTCACATTTGTATTTTCCTGTTCTGATATTAAAATTTTCATTGAATTTATTTATTTGTTTCAATTGATATTTATTATTTCATTGAAGACGGTGACATTTTTGTCTCAGCTGCTTTGCATACGTGGTTATGACAGGATTCCCTCCGACCCTCTTTTTTTCGAAGCCAGATGTGAAAAGCGCTGCAGTTATATTCAAGAGAAAAGGAGAAGGAGAGGTTCCCGTGCGCAGAGCCCGGTGCCGCCTGCGCTCCCTCTGGTCCGGAGTGCAGCTCCCATGGGTTAACGGTGAAGATGGGGGCTTCCACCACCTGAGCCGGGACATGTGCTAGATGTGGACCGATCCCTCACCACCGAATCTTTGCTGAAGTCATTAATTCTGAAAAGGGCAGCTGAAAACAGTGTTCCCCTTACTATTCTTTGGGTATCATGATCTTCAGCAAGTGAGGCGGAGCCCTGACCCTGCACACCCACGTTGGTATCTTCTGCTCAGACCATCGAACACATCCAGGAGAAACACATCCTGGTTTACTCTGGAAGCAGAAATGAGAGGAAACGCGGGATCACGGCACTGCACGCACGGCAGCGCAGACTCCTGGCGCAGTAACGCATGGCAAGGCCTCACGCTCGCTGCTGCTGACCGCGCGTCTCCCATGGGACTCCACGGGCAGGTTGGCACTGAGGACTACCCAGACGAGTGACTTGCCATTTCAGCAGAAGACAAGAAAAAAGGGAAGAGGAACCAAGTTTTTTAACAAAGTATCTTAAAAACCTAAATCTCAGGAAAATTTTCAACCGAAACCCTAACGAAGGTGCTTCTGCGGGTTGCAAGCCGTTAATCCTAACTAAGGCTTTAAGGGCTGATCCACTGAATTTGAACAAAAACTGTGGAGCTACGCCAGTGGATAAACCCTTTGATTTCAGATTTATTTCAAAAAGACAAATGTTCCATATTAACACAGCAATAAATAACATGGAGCATTTATAGACTAGATGACATGTTACTCCAGGTGCTGAAAACAGCCCCTCTGAGGTCAGGAGGGAGAACCAGCTGCTGCCCTGACCCACCGAGGCCCCGCTCTGGCCGGCTCTGACACAGCCCCTTCAGTTGCTTTGGCCGGTTTCGGACGAGTCCTGAGTCCTCTGGCACTCCAGCCACTTGCTTACAGACCTGCAATGACCATACGCGTCCCACTCAAGAAGGGTTTGGGGAGTTCTGCCCTGTCACCAGAATTCAAGTAATGCTCACAAAAACGGGCAGTTTTGCTTTTCTCTAATGCAGAAGTTCTGGTTAAAAGAACTAGTAAGATAGGAGGATCCAGCACCTGAGAGAGCCTGAGTTCTTAAACATTTACCTTAAATTTCTGGGGCAAGAGGTATCCAGAACGGAAAAACTAAAAGGTTCCAAATGTCTCTGGTGTGTCTGATGCTTGTGGGGATGGGCACAAAGACAGCGATGACAACTGATACCATTTATGAGATACCTAGAGACCCCATAAACTTTCCCAACATCTTGTAAGTATTTTATAACTGTCACAAAGTCCCACTCAGACTTCAAAGGGTCTGTAAAACTCAGCCGTGGAGCTCTGCTGAAACCTGCAGGAGAGGAATCACACGTGGAAAAGAGGGGAGAAAGAAGAGAGAGACCCAAGGGAGCGGAACGAGACCAACGCAGAGGCTGGAGACATGGACGCTACTCCGGGATAACGGGGAAAAAGGGAGGAAGGACTGAAAAGGTATCCTAACAGCCAGGAGATCCTTCCTCAAATAAACTCCGTAGGTATCTCGCTGCTGCTTCCTCCTTCTGTGATCACAGCAACCGCAGGCTTGGAGGGCACTTCTCTGGGGACGGAGAGAAACGAGACCCAACCCTGCACCGCCGGCAGGCGTTACACCTGCCTCTGCCCTCCCAGACTCTCAAACGCGGTTTGAGACACTACCGCTCAAACGGCCCAAATCCATTACAACACCTGAATTAAAAAATTACAATCAAAGGAGTCTAGACTGACGGGGTATAAATTAGAGGTTAACTGCAATTGCTCATGTACCACTTTGGGGATTTTGTTTTCCTTTAAAGGTAATTTTAATTTGAATTTTCAGGCCAACAGTTGCAGTCCTTGAGAAATCTATACCTTCCTCCTCACAGTTTCCTTTAAATAACCGATGGATCTTCACAATCTAAATTCCAATTTAAAAGATTTGTCTGTCAGAAAATCCCAATCTCAATAAAGTTAATGCAGCTGAAGCTCTTCGAGCCGGGCTGATGGCAATAAAGCAGCAGTGGGTTTCTATCAGCTGGAATCAGTTAACGGATCCCTAGTAATCCTTCCGATTACCCCTAAACACCTGCATACAGGTGCCATGTTGTAAGGGAAGGTAGAATTTCAATTTCTGGAAAAATAACATCCAAGGGACACCTTGTGCTAGGAGGGCGATGGAGAGAGCGGTGTGTGTCAGACCTTCGCCAAGAAAAGGTCTCACTTGCAGAAGTCCATGGGATGCTGCGGAACGGTGAAGTCATTCATCACATGTATTTAAAGTTGAATTTGCTGATATTTTATGGTATTGGATTTTATTTCTATTAACATTTTATGCTGAAATTACAGAATGATTCGTGAGTACTGAATTTTTGATTGCTTTTATACTTGCTGGGACACTATTAACGTTGATTTACGTTAATAGCACTGTAAGAAGATATTAACAATGAAATTTCCAAAAGCACTTAGCATCCCATAATTGGAGTTAAATGACAAAAAAAATGAGGGGATAATAAAGTATAGGGAGAGACAGAATTTTTGACAATACTCCCTCTAAACTGTATTTTTCAGGAAGAATTCATGCAGGACAATATTATAAAAGAATAAAGTCACCCATCAAGGAAGAGAACACTTTCTGCATGGACTGAGCAACATGATGTAGGTCGAGCACCAGCTCCCTCAGGCGCTGGAGACAGACCAGCTTCTCACCCAGATGGGTGCCAGCAACGCCCAATCTGCAGGGCACGCTTCCGGACGGAAACCCAGCGCTCAGCAGGGGAGGCTGGCACAGGAATGACAGTAAACAGGACAGAAATTAGCCAAGTTTCGTCTTTTGAGGCTGAGAACGAAGCTTCTCAAGAGAAGGATATAAACCAAATGCGATGCCGCTGACGTGCCCGGAGATGTGGGGAGGGAGCAGCAGAAGCAAGGCGAGCTGCTCGCTGAGCCCGCAGTACCCTGGGCCCGTTCTGTCTGTGCGACAGCCGTGCAGAATCACACCCGCTATGGGGTGAGCCTCTGCGCGTGGACGGAGCGGAGCAGATCCGTACCAAGTACACCACTACCAGCTCTAGCCTAGAAAAATCACTGTACAGCAACTGAAAAAAACGTTCCCTGGGCGGGACGGGGTGTCTCTGTGTGTGTGTGTGTGTGTGTGTGTGTGTGGAATAAAAAGCTTTACGTTTAAATAAGTTGCTGCTCCGGTGCATGAGGGCAGTGTCCAAACCTCACAGCTCCTTCTGACTGGTCAGGACCCCTGGGGACTTACTGGCTCTCGGTGGCCGCTGGGCAGCACCGTGTTCTGCAGATGGCAGTCCTCGGCAAGTGCAGGGATTAGCTGTAGATGACTGAGGTACCTGACAGAGCAGAAATGGGATGAACGTCTTCGATTTCACTGCACAAAATCTCTCTGAAAATGGAGCAGTTTCTGTGCTTCAGCTCCATCATGGGCACACCGCAGGACAGCCAGAAAACCGACCCTGAAAAATCATACAACAAGCTGGGCAGGAGCTGCCCTGGGGTGATCTGCACATCCTGGTGCGAGGGTGTGCGGAGGCTGCAGCCGCTCCAGGGGCTGCCCACGCGGCACCCCAGCCGGAGCTGCAGGAAGAGCTCACTCCACTGGAGAGCCGAGAGGTGAAGCTAACCCGAGCAGAGAGTCCTCACTTCACACAACACTTACGGTTGCTTTGATCTCGAATCAGGCTAAAACAAATCTAATTTTTCCAAAACAGAATTTCCACAATTTCTACTTTGATATCACTCGTATATTGTTTTTAAACTGTCTCTTTCCATTAAAAAAGCATCAAAGTGCTTTTTGTTAAAAAGTGCTGCAATGCACTTCACGTTTTCAAGACACGTTGAACTGCTCATTTAGTCAGTCAAAGAACATATAGGGCAACGTGACAAATTGTATGAAAACTTGGAGCAAAAAAAGTAAACTTGAAACAACAATCTTAAAATAGACGAGATAAAGAAACAGAACACAACGCTTGATTTGCTTCAAGTAGATCTGGGAAAAACCACAAAACGCGTTTGTAGAGACGGGTTGTATCGGTTTTGTTTAAATGACGTTGCTGTGGGGAAGAAGAAAGGAGATATGCCAAAACATTTTCAGTCAGTTTTAGTCAAGAAAATACTTATGAAAATATTGCGCTGGCAGAAGATCATTTTGTCATTTCACTCTGACCAGGAAAGAAAAACCATGTCAGAGTTTTCTTAAAAAGAAATGGTACCAGTATCATTTACTGGTCCACTAAAACACAGCGGAAAGACACACAGAAATGAATGAGGAGTCTTGGCGGTCCTTGGGAAAACAAACTTGCAGCAAGAGCAACCTGCCCAAAGCCATGACACATCGGCCAGTGAGTCAAGAACGGCAAAAGCCAAGGAAACCTGAGCTGGGACCAGCTCCAGCTCTGTCTGCGCTCCGCAGGCTCGGCGGGAACGCTGTGATCTCACAGTCTGATGATTTCACCCCCAAGCTGAGGTATGAAGCTGCTGCTACAGCTTTTTTAGTATAAACATCTATATAAAGAAAAGCAGAAATGTTAACGTAAAGAGTTCAGCTGGGCGGGAATCTGTGAGATCATTCATAAAGTGGAGAATTACCCCGGCTCTTCCCAGCACACAACGTAGCTCCAGTCTGGCTTCCCCTGGCCGCAGGGTACAGCATCAGCACGTGGAGATGTCAGCTGGGGAACAAGCGCTTTTGTCTGACCACGAACAATAAATGTACTGGTCAGTAAATGCAAGACTTGTTACTATCCGGAAGTGAGAAGAAAGATTAGACAATCTTTCCTCTCAATGGAAGAACAACTCTTCCACAGACAGAGCTGCGTTTACCTTCACCTGGTTACGGACGAACGCACCAAAGCCCAAACCGAACCCCCGTTATCAGCAGTAAGCACGCTGCTTACACAGCAGATCTGTCAGCAGACCCGAGTGAGGAGATCAAACGAAGCTGACGTGCCACTCAACTTAAAATGCATCCGCGGGTCTTTAAAATTCCAACCCAGGCCTGCGTTTAGGAGGTAGTTTTGTGGACTCCTGAAGTAATTATATTTTAGTAACAGGCAAAAGTATAAACTCATGGAAACTTGATAACAAAACCACTGATACATCCATGAGAGGCTGACTGATGGCTGGGTAACTTGGATGAATCCTTAAATTGGCACATGACTGGGAAAAACCACCAGAACGAAGCGCTGTGGAGTGTCCCCGCTGAGCAGACGGTGGTGGACACGAACCCAGATGAGCAGCTAAGCGGATGCGGCCAACGGGAGAGCTCAGGTACTTGGGTACATAGTGGATACATGATCGCACAGGCGGGTGCCAGTGAAAGCAATGCATGGGCACCAGCATGTGAAGGAGAAAACGGAGCATCAGAACCACATCATGGGACACAGGCGTATGAGGGCACAATCTGTCCCTCACCCAATCACTGCTGGATGTTCTCCCACAGCCTGTTTCCAGGCTGCCCTCGCACCGCTGCAGAAAATACCACCCGCAGAGGGGCTGGCCCCACAGCCCGAGGGGACCAACACTGAGAATTCTGCCCCAGGAGCAAAGAGCTGGTACCAGGGCACCGGAAGACCACAATTCTGGAGCAGCAGTACCAATAAAGGTGGGTGGTATGTGGGGGAGCTTCTGGGGACAGCAGAGAGGAGGTGGCCATGTCCCTGAGCGCAAGCACTGACCTCTGCAATGCCAAATCCTCCCGACACCTCGCTCGCCTCTTGAAGCTATGCCACCGGCGAGCGCCTGCAACATCTCAAGTGGAAAAATGTAATTTTATTAAGGCTCTTCTAGCTTCTCTTTCAGCCCCTGCACTGCAGCAGAGCACACAAAGAAAGCTTATGAAGAATTTCTCATTACGGCCATGGGCGCAGGATTCATAACGTCCCCAGACCAACCTCTGTTTGCTTCCCGCTGTTAATAAAGCGTGTGCTCGGTCCACCTGTCTCCCAGCCCCTCCCCGCACTGCCCACCGGTACCCCAGCCCTGGGCCACCCCGGGTGTCACCCCCTCATCCCTCGCAGGTGGGAAACTCCTGCTTTGCCTCCTCTAAATTCTCATTTCATGGGCACCTCCATTTGCAAACCTGCTGTTGGAGGCCCAGAGCTGTAATTAATCCATGTCACAGGAAAGATGTAGTGTCGGTAGAATTTATGACTGGCTCTGAGCCGCCGTGATGAACAGGGGCACCTCAGCCCCCTGTGATATAAATGCCTCTGCTAATTGGATTGCAGGAGCTAATCAGAAGCTGGAGAGAGAATGAACGCGCTCAGCCTCCCTGCTGCTGGCGTGGGCTGATAAAGCCAGCAGCTGTGCTCGGGGAGGAGGTGTGGGAATTGCATCCCCACGTGGAGCCTCGCCCGAGACGGTGACCGCAGAGTGCCCACAGCTGCCGTGGTGCGGGGTGTCCGTGCAGGCAGCAGAAAGGAGGACGCAGTCAGCCGAGGAGGGTTTCACCGCTGACTGTGGGCAGATGCACCACTGGTGGATGGAGCAGGCGTGCGCAGGCACGCGGGTGCGCGCAGGAAGGCCTGTGAGTGTGGCGGGCTGGTGAAAAGCCTGCACGGCGCTGGCAGGCTGTAGCCAGCCAGAAGCTGTTAGGGAAGCCATGAGCATCCCAACCGGCCGCTCTGCCAGGCAGCACCACAGGCAGCCCTATGCCAGGGTACAGCGGCGGCACTTCAGTGGCCACCTGGCTTGGCCGGTGTGGCAGACACCCCCACGGCCCTTCTGCAGTCCTTAGGGTCTCCACTGCTGACCTCCAGCGTTAGAAAGGGGGCTGAACACTCAATGGTCCCGATACCACGTCTCATGATACCCTTCCCCAGAAAGACAGCAAACCAGAGGGATGAACATGAAAGAAACACAACAAGGACAGTCCTGCCATAGGAGTAGGGTTGGCTACGCCATGAGCACACTGGGCGAGTGTCAGCTGCTATGTGCTCCTCACACCACGTGGGCCACTGGACAGTGGGCAGGTGGGTGGGAGATGGCTCCCTAGGATGGGGTCAGGATGCTCTTGAGATGGCTCCATCTCCAACCTTTACAGCAGCCTCAAACTCCATGATCATCCCCATCTCCCGGCCAGGGCAGGCCCTGCTCACAGGGAGATGAGAAGAGCCCTGGCTGGAGGAGTCTGACCTGGCTCCACACCCGCTTGTCCACGAACCGGGCATGCGCAGGTCCCTGCTGGGCAACGGGCGTTTTTGTGCAATCCAAGGCTCTTCCCCATTCAAACAGCTTTTCTGTCTTCTCCAAGTCCTTCTTATTGCCCTTTATTTTCCTTTCTGCCTCCCTTTCTTGCGAATACATGGATTTGAAAGTAAATCCTGAAAATGATGACTAAAAACAATAATCCCTCCTTACAGAAATACTTTTCCACCTTCTTAAATCTTTTTGGAGGCGCAAGAGAAAATAACCCTTGTATTTATGCAAATTTAGAAGTGGCGTGTGATGATGGAAACAAAACAGTGCTGGACCGCAGCCAAGGCATGGCACCGACGGGGCCTCTCAGCTGCTCGCCTCCTGATTCTTCAGGGGAAGCAGCTGTAGAGAAATGAAAATACAGAAGCCCCCACGCACACCCGCCGCCGCCCGCGCACGCATTCCAGCACCCGTCACCTCGGAGGCGGCCGGACGCGGGCTCTTGCCAGGAGCTGCCTGGGGCAACTGGA